>NC_056707.1:16056038-16324274 GCF_018831695.1 Puntigrus tetrazona | reverse complement strand
CTCATTGATTCAACCCTTGGGCCAGGAGTTGGATCAATGAATTATCATGGTGCAGTCCCCTTTCAGGCCTATTTGTTGTTCTTCAGAGTTTTTGTACTGTGCACTTAGCTTCTAAATTTTCTGCAGAGGTTTAACAATGTTACAACCTGTAAGGTGGAAATGAATTACATTATCCAGTGTGGTGCATGTTGTTTGTGAAAAATCTACATGTGGGAGGCTGATAGTACCATATCAGATTAGTCCCTCCCCTAGGACCCTAGGCATGCAGAAGTGATCATAATCTCATTGTGATCTAATGAATTTACCCCTCTAGGTCACAGGCCTGGGACTATTTCATCCTGAGGCAGGTAATCCTGATGCAGGACTATCACTCTTATTCAATACAAAACATCTCATAGGATATGAGTGTGTTCACTGTGGTCATTATCTGATATTTTATTCATCCTACTCACAGTCTAAAGGCTAAACCAAAGTACAGTAGTGAGTCTGATCTTTATTATTATGCATTTGGAAGTCTAACTAATTATGTTTACCTAAACTATCTAAAATTTGTATTAAATGATTTTATTTTGAATACTATATTAATTCAGTTTGTCACAGATTTATTTACAGGTAGCTAAGATCTGAAATTCAAGAATCATTTTGGTAGACAGCATGCGTAGAGGAGCTCCATGGCGATGCTCCTAACACAGGTTACAACTCCAGTGCAAACATTTTCAAGACAAAAGGCAAATTCAGTTCAATTCAAATTATATTCGAATTCAAATTATATAACAACTCAAATGTGGTTGTTCAAATGAAAACCAAACAAGTCATCATGTCACTCTACGATAAAAATCACGATGGGTAATATATTTTGAGCTAAATGTATTTTAAGCACAACTGATAAACAACAGAATATATAAAGTGAACTAAACAAAATATTTTGTAATAAATATTTTCAATTTTGAACTCAAAGTCTAAATGGCAGCCCCACAGATCCTCAGACACACATTCCCATCTAGATACATTCCTAACGATGGTAGCAGATCAGCTGTAAGGGGTAAAGATCAGAGAATGATGGTAAAGCGTGATATTCTCCCCAGAAGTTCATTTGCCTAAATGAGAATGAAAGATTATTGAGCCCGTCAGACAGAGGCTGCAGAATTTCCATAGCAAATGGAGGCATGTTGAGCTATCTCGTGCAGTTAAAAATCACTCTATTACTAATAATTGTTGCAATATCTTCATTATACATGAGGGCATAATGGGGCTTTGAGGTTTGTTTTCCATTTCTCCCTTCAACCGTGTGCAGTGGTCCATCAAAATCAAGTCTGAAAAAAAGCCAAATGCCTGTCTTTTAAATTAGCTCTGAGTATTTATTTCTTAGGGCAGCTGAGAATTGAGCATAATAAGAAGGTGTAGCATTTCCCCAATCCCTGTCTTTGGAGTCTACTGGAGGCTGGTTTAATCAGATCGTAATCAGTCTCCTTCAGGTGATAGTAAGAAACCAGCTAGAAACATACACTTAGGGCAGTCCACAGTGTGAAACAATCCCTTATGACAATGTAAAAACATTACAAGGCCTTCTTGCCACTCGCCGGCGTGATATACAAAGCCCCTTTCAGAAAAGAGAGTCTTCCTTGCCTCCCTGGAGACTAATTTGACTTTGGTATGTATGAGACACATGCAGTTATAAACTTCTTCCACATTTTTTCTACCACCCCAGTAATTCTAGATAAGACCAATAAACATACTGGTTTAGAGGTGTTCAGATGTAACAATGGAGACTGCTGCTTTCATGGCCACTTTTTATTTGCTGCATAGTTGGCTGAACATATTGAAATATATCAGAATGGTTTAGGTCTTAATTCAGAGATCCCACATTGTGGGTGTTTCTCTTGGGAGGTGCGACCTGGCTCGTGAGAAGTCAGTGGAGTCTTCCCACTGTGGCTGACTGAGGACCCTGTTTTCCCTGTTGTGATCATCTTCTAGGCCTCAAGCGCTCCTTTTTTATGCTAACCAGTGAATGTTGAGAAGATGATGGACCATTTACATACCGCATTACAGAGTTTATTTTTAACTCAATCCTATTTCAAAAATAATTTACAAACTAGAAAACTAAAGAGTAGGACAATGTAATCTAAATGAAATGAATAGAAGAACAAAAATTAGTCAGTAGAATAAAAAAAAACTGAACCTTATAATTTAGCTTAGATATACAAAATACTTTAGATAAATACCACTAGTAGTGGCATAATCAACACCACAGATTGAGATCCAAGGTTGGAGGAGATGTATTTTTCAAACAGCATATACTGTATATATTTTTAAATATGCATTTGCCTCAGGTACATGCAGGCCTTTCTCTATTTGAGCTCTCTGCCAATGAAGCAGCTCACTCCTGGACAGATGGATGAAAAATGCAGACCAGCAATGAGACACGTCTTTGGCATGCATTCACCGGAATAACAGCCAAAGACTTGTGAGTTGTGGCTTTGCTGCTGGCTACTCTCAGAGATAGCATTAGATTTAATTAACTAGCTATGTAACTCCAATTACAGCAATACAATTAGCCTCAAATTGCCTAACAGAGACTCATAGTTGAGTTGCTTTTCCTGCAAACACTTGTATCAAAGTAACAATTTATTAAGTTAACTGCTGCTTGAAGGCAATCTTTCTAATGATATCTTTTGCATGTCACAAATTAACTTTCATCACAAATTGCTGATCATTCCTGTAGTTTTAAGTGATGTGTTTGCTCTGATAGATCTGTTTCAGCTGTCAGAGAGAAATAATGAGAGAGACAAAGCAGGAAGAACACAGAAGACAGTTTAATTATAAGGTATGGCGGTCTTTAGCCTTAAGAGGATCATCTGATCTCAAATGTTTATTAAAAGAAATTGTATTTAATCCAAATAGCACATATAATTTGTTGTGCATCATTAAAGATAGCAAAATAAATAGACTTAATAGCTAGATTTTAGCACTTCATTTCTCATTTATTCTATGCAAAGACCACACATATGCATAGCTAAAATGTTCTTTAGCACACTAATGTGTGTTACTGCAACCACATAAGTAGAATGAAGGCATCAGTTACTCCTTGCCAAATTCTATATAGACCTTTATTCTAGCAATTAAGAGATCTTCACTAATAGAAGACATTACACATTCGCCATCCTCAGAAAGAAATAACCTGCTCAAGGTCTAAAAAGTATAAAGGACATTAAATCTGACATATAACCTTTACAATATAAACCTTATCCCTCCTGGGCAATATAATACTGACATCACAGTCTACCCAGCTAGAGAGCCAAATAGAAGAGATACCTCCCATGTGTTCCTATTCTTTGCATTCTCTTTAAAATTATGTGAATGCTAACATACAGATAAGCCTGACCTACAATGGTCAGCAGAGAAGAGAGGCGCTCCTGCACTGCCCCTCTACACGCCTCAGAGCAGGAGAGCACGGTAGATGAAATATCCACCTGCTCCACCCACATGACAAAACACAAATACAAATCACAATTTAAAATAAAGAAACCTAATAAAAAGATTTTTAGCTCTTAAAAAGAATGTTTGGGGGCAGTCAAGTCTAGGAAACAGTTGAGTCAGGCAGAGAGGAAGTTGTATGTAGGAAGGGCCAGCTGTCAGCCCACTCTCCATAACCTTCGGAAACCATGACTGAGGTGGGACCCTTGTTGAGTTGAACCCCAAACTTTACTCCTGGGTACCTGCTTCAGGTGTGTGTGTGTGTGTGTGTGTGTATTATGCATTGCGTCGCGTCGTCATCCGTGCGTGTTTTCCACGGCTATTGTGTGCCAGATGAGTTAAGATGCAGGCACACATTTTGAGTAGAGTCACCATATTTCTTTACAAAGTATTCTCTTTTGCTTTGTCATGTATGGTTGAACAATGGCTTGGCAGATGGAGTTTTCTGATGATGTCTTTTATACTTTTCTGGAACTTTGTGTGGTTGTAGCTTATCATTGGTACTGTCACCAAGCCTCTGATTTTCATCATGATATCTTAGGGTGCCATTCTGACGAACAAACTTTTACAGGTTTGAAATGTCATGAGGATTCACCAATAAAAGTGATTCACGAGCATAAAAATTAGATTTTCAGGCTGGAGTAGCCCTTTAAAGAACAGTTCTGAAAATGCCAGATTATCCTCATTTATAAAAAATGCAGACAAGTTTGTGTACACCCATCAAGAACAAATTTGGAGAATTTAGCTTTATAATATTTGCTCACGATAGATCCTCTGCAGTAGATGAGTTGCCATCGGAATGAGAGCTTAAATATGTCAAACATCAGATAACTTCAGATACTTCACATGGACATAATATTGCAGATAGAGGACTCATGTACATAGCTGAAATAGATTTAATCTTCCAATTTCTCAGAGCCTTGCCCCAGATGAATTTTGAAGCTAGCGACAGTCTGCTTGTGTTTATAAAGTTTTACAAGCATAACAAAACCAGTGATTGAAATAGGCAAGAAGAGAGAGGTCTTGATCTGATTGTGTGTAGAGAAGACAGCTATTGAGATGCAGATCTTGCATGCCTGCCGTTGCAAAGTCACCCAGGGCTCAGATAAAACCTGCCTCCACTTTTACACAATGTCACTCTCTGCATTCACCTGCTGCCATTGGCCAGGAAGGATATCAAATGCACCTGAGGATACAAAGTGTCAGCACCAAGTTCAGTTCCTGAAATGCATTGTTTGAAAATCAGCTGCCTGTTTAGTGTTGTCAAACTAATGTATAATAATTTCAAACTTTTATAACAATGTCCTGTAGTAAAAAAGTAAGTAACAGTTTAGCATTTGGAGATAGAAAAATACATGCAGTCATGTAGTTGTGTTGTGTGTGTGTGTGTGTGTGTGTGTGTGTATGCGTGCATGTGTGTCCAGTGTGTAGATTAAGTAGTATAAATCTTTGAGAAAAACTGCAGCTAAGTCCAGCTGCCTTTATATCCAACATCAATGAGAGCTATGATTCAGCTGTTTTTTTAAGGACTCAGACTATAAATTTACAATGAGAAGTGACTAAGATGATCTCTAGACTGAATGAATGGGCTCCAGTGTGCAAAATCCAATTAAGCTCAAGTGTATCCCACCAATCATCAGCTACAGAAATCCCATTTTGATAATTCAAAGGCACTAATGTAAAAGTGCGAATGGACCCAGAGTAATGCGCTTCAGTTTTCCTTCATTGCCAGCATAATCAGCATGCTTATATTGGATACAAATATAACTTAGTACTTTCGCAACATAACTTATATTTTTATAATATCTTTAGCCTTTCTCTTTATTTACGTACATTTTTATTTTATGGCTGTATTTAATTATAAAAATGTAAAATGATGCAGTATACAAAGTAAATGAATGAATAATACTTATTTGGATTATATATTTTGCAATAGTTTTATAATATAATCAAATTGTTATTATTATTATTATTATTATTGAGGGTTTTAATGTACAACTATGCTTTAGTAATACTAAACTGTATACAATAAATAATATGCTTAATAAAGTACAAGTTAAGATTAAAATATCATTTGAAGCTCTTCAAATTCATTTCTCTTTTATTATTAAATTAGATTTAGGATTACATTTTCTGTATTATGGTATATGCTAACAAATAGAGTCAAGAATAAAGGGTAAAAATGAAAGAGGTAAAAATAAAGGTTTCAAAAGCTTTACAATCTGGCACTTTCTGTTACGTGTTAAGAGAGCACATCAGTTTGGCTGATAAATTTTGAGACGCCTGGTCGACATTTAGGCTCAAGCCATGGCGTACCAGGAGTTATACAGGAATTCCGGAATACAAAAGTCCTGTCAGAGCCATTGCAAGTGAGGGGACAATCTAGTTTCATAACTTGCAGGTGGGAGGAGTTTGGGTTTTGTGAGCTAGCTGAAAGCAGCAGCGCTGGAGTTGTGAGGGGAACTGGAGCAACGGCGGCGAGCAAGGGAAAAGCCTCGCGCGTCTCAGCGGAAGAGTAGCCCTGCGCGTGGAGTGAATGGAAGTCGAATAATGAACTGAACGCGCTTCAATAGCAGCCCTACATTTTATAACCCAGAAACGGCGTGTAGTTCTTTTTGGCCTCGACGGAATCAGGTTAGTTGGTTGGCGTTTGAGTCGACTTAGCCACGCCAGTTCCGTAACCCCAACGGCGATTATTTTTGGGAGTTGTTTTAACGTTCCAGTTACCTCACAGCCTCCGGTGGCGGCGGGATGCAGGGCCGGGAGAGGAGGAGGAGGTGGGGCAGAGTGAGTCAAGAGCGGACCAGGCGCTCACTGCTATCCACCGTTCATATTCAGACACCAACGGATATTTTTTTCTTTCAATCAAACCGACGAGGAATCAATCATTTCTTGTTTGTCGGAATTGGAGCAGCAGCAGCGTCAGGCTGTCAGCGATTCACTACGCCGCACGTTCCACGGTACTCTGAGTATCCACGCCGTAATCCGCTGATATATTCCACTACGTTTGGACGGATTTTTGGCCAAGAGTGGGTTCCCCGATCTTGTTGAACTATAGCCGCGACGACGTGCTCTTGAAGAGATGTTTACCAAGGCTGTGCGAGTCATTTGGCAGCAAATGTAAATTATCGCGGTTTGATCAAGCACTTGCATTATTACACGGGCGAACGTGCATCCTGGCACTCAGGCCAAAGTCTTTTTGCATTTTGTGTCTGATGTGCGTCAGGTTGTCCCGCTGCATTTTAGGCTATCGTGGTGCAGTGCTGCTGTCGAACATATCTGACAGTTACACACAGTGTCTTTCTTCAAAACTGCAAAAAGTATATGTCTAGAAGCAGGGAAGGAATGGGGGTCAGCGTGTGTGAGAGATGCAGTACTTTCGCAGCATTCATGCAGGTAGATGCCATTCACAGCTGGTGTAGTGCAGGACCGGAGCGGAGTCTGCATTAGCCACATTTATTGCTGTATCAGCACTGATGATATCTACTGCAAAGGACTGTGATGAATCGTGATCGAGGTCCGTGTGCATTGTTAGGGATATGTCTACGTATCACCCCTGGCGTTTAGATTAGGTGTTGTATCCAGAAATGTCACGTTTGTGATTGCAGTCATGCTAGTTTGGCAGCAGGTTATATTGGCTTGAGTCATCGTTTTTGGCCACTGCATGTCTTTTACACTGATCAATTGAGGTTTTGTAACTCCTTCCCAGGTTCTGTCTATCATAATGAGTTGGTTAATTTTAAAAACGCTACAATGGGCCTAAAATGGGGCATTAATTTTTCTCCCAATGTGCTGTAATTTTGCTCACTACATTTCAGCAGGGTGTTAGGCTGATATTTACTTTGTACTTGTATATAGCAGTGCGCTGTTTTTTTTTTTTTTTCAGAAAATGCTTTAATCAACCAGATTTTTAATATTTTTTCTTTCATCTTCTGAAAAACATAATAATTCCTAAATTAAGCATTTTCCTACCAAATAAGCGTGGCACATTACGAGTATTTTATATGTATTCACATTTTGCTATATTATTTGTACATTATTGTTATCGCGACTCAATATCGAAAATAATAAGTTGATTAATAAATATCAGTCCCATACCAATTATACTTCTTTTCTTAAACACACACACACACACACACACACACACACACACACGCACATATATATAATATAAAATAGGTGTTTTTAGTGATGAGTACTTAGTTGAACCACATTTTGTAGTAAGTGTACATCTCATGTTGCAAGTACATCTGCATTCAAAACCCCAAATAATAAGAAATGGGACAATTTTAGAGATAAAGCTATGAGGATCTAACACCTATAGAGATTAAAGTTCTTTCTGATTTAATGCTTTGGCCCAAGCCACGGCTACAAGTTTAGTGACTTTTTGCTGTGGTGAAGGGCACAGCACATGTATCAACAGGCCTGGAGACCTTTTATATTAAACTGGAAACACAGTTATCTTACTCTTATCAGGGTGCATAGATTGTACTTATAGGGCTGTTGACTATTGTGTTGCCAATACAATCTCCTTATTTTTGTGTTATATAACCCAGTTTTTCTCCAGCTGCCACCGATGTGCAAGTGTTTTGCCTTGATTTTGATGCTGTAGAGATAATAATGCATATGCATTTCGAAATACCATGCAATTAGAGGCTCCCATTAGTACTCCAGTACTCCAGAGTTTGTAAATTAGAGCAGTTTGGTACATGTATGGCTATCTCCTGTGCAGAGCAGCATATATGGTTAGGATGTCGCGTTACAGGCGGATTCTGTGAAACTATATTTAGGAGCGTTATGAAATGTAGTGACAAAATATTTAGCCAATCAAATAATGGAAAGTTTGTTTGCATGATCTGCTTTGCATCAGCGTATGTTGTTACAGAGATATATTTACACTCTATGTTGTTTTTCAAAGAAAATGCCTGTAGCAGTACTATAAGTTTGTTTATAGGCCTTGGACTTACTGCCCATCAGACTGATTTCCATTTCTTTCCATGCATGATGCCCCACATACACACACACAATGGAAATCCTTTTTGTCTATCTCTGTGAAAAGCATCACTGCTCTAACAATCCAGCTTTCTTGTTTAAATTTAGCCACCAAGGCCTCATGCACTGGTATTTGAAGTAAAGAGGAAAGAGGATGCTGTCCATTAAGCAGATCTTGCTCCACTGCATGCTACTTCTCTCCTAGGCCCAAGTTCTGTAAGCTCAATAAAGATGTAGTGCAAAAATTGTGTATGTATGCACATGTTTGCTTATCTGCTGTTATGGCAAACGGCACAGATTGCTAATATAGCACAGGACAAAGAGGTCAAGATAGATGACTGAGACCAGCCTGCAGTGCCATGTTTCACTGTTATATTTATTTTGTCAACCTCCAGTCTGTTTCTCAAAAACACTAGAAGCTGCTACTACCTTCCAACTTACAATTTATTTTAGCCTTCATGGCAGAACAGACACATTTATATTTATTTTTTTGCGTTCTCTCGTATTTCTGGACAGATGTTTTGAGAAAATAAAAACTGAAATCTATTCATTGTTTTGAGTTTGCTCCTGCTGTAGCAGATGGCACCTGGGCAACTATTAGGAGTGGGCACTATTAGTTTTGCCAAAGCGCAGAGCTGGATTTGAGTGTCTGAATTTGGCTCTGTACCATATTCATTTACTAGGGTGTCTACTCTAGTACTTTCACTTCCAGGTAGGTGGGCTTTAGGCAATCTGATTTGAGGATTTGCTGATGCATGAGCAAATCATCAAACAGCCTGAACAAGGTTTTATGCCTGCAGTGTGCTGCACAGCAGATTTGGCTGCATTAGACCTGACAGTGTTTGGCAAAACCACGATTCAGAGTGTTTGAAGTCTTAAGACTTTAGTGTGATTTGCCTAGGAGACGTTTTCCACACATCCAGGTATTTGATATAGCATATTTGTCCTCAAGAATCTTTTTTATTTGAGCTTTCTTTGTCCTCTGATCCATAGATGCCTCTGTCTTAGTTTCCTGCAGATTTAGTCCCCACAGAGCACAAAATCAGGCTATATACTCCAGTCTCATAAAACCCCAGGATTCTGGATCCTGTTGAAAGGACCATGAACCAGCAGGAATTGACGTTTCATTTTGTCCACTCCAGCCCCAGAGAAAATGTTGTAATAAAGGTCCCCTCCACGCCACACTCGACCCCCCTCAAGGCATGTGTTAACGTTCCAATAACAACATGCCTAAGTATGGCATGTTTTAATAGTGTTTTATAGAGAGTATGTGGGAGGGTGTGGTAATGAGATCAGTAAAATTAATATCATGGCTTTGATTCGAGGCTAGCCCCACACACTGACCCAGATGAGAGAGGGTAAGATCACCGAATCCCTTTGCTTGAGCACATCTAGCTTTGAGCAAAATCATTAGAGGATCGTGATTCACGTTTGACAGTGTTAGCAGCTTCCTTCAAGCTTTTGTTATTTGCAGGTTGGAGTTTTGCAATCTGTGCTATATGAGCGATGCTGAATGATAGGTTGTTTTACTAGAAAACCATTGTCCCTCTTTTATTTGGTTTTACAAAGATGTGTTCATTCCGTTAATCTCATTAGGTTGCTGCCTGTAATGGGAGCAGAACAGGGGCAGATTCCACTGCATTTCATCATATTCCTTCTTCCAGCTCACATTGTTTGCTGCCGTGTTTGATTAAAATTTCTTTTGTTTTCGTATATGGACATACTGGAGCAGTTTAAAGCAGCATTGGTTAATGCCAAGGAAAAATATATTTATCAACAGATGCGCTGTTAGTCTTTTGAAGAGTCATGCAACTTTTAGATTTTGTACTTATTTTTTTTTGTATTGCTTAGCTGTAATTACTCAAGTGCTAGTTCACTCTTGTAAGTATTTATTATGATAATTAATATTTGTGTAATTAAATACATTTTACAATGATTGTATGTATATATATATATATATATATGTGTATATATATATATATATATATATATATATATGTATATATATATATATATATATATATATATATGTATATATATATATATATATATATATATACTCTCTCTATATATATATATATTGCACATTTAAATCAGTAGGGTAAGTTCTTTGATTGGTATTAAAGCCCACATCACCTGTTATAAAATGGGATGCCAGTTAATACACAGAGTTATAGTTCACTGACAAGCTATACGCAGTATCACTTTCCAGTTTATGAAGATTCATTGGAGTAACAGATTTGTATCCAGTGATCTACAGCTTTGTGCTATAAACTGGCGCTCCATTTGAAAACAGATGATGATGATTACCACAAATTAAAAAGCCCCAGGCTTCACAGCCAAGATGCGTACTCATGATATATAGATTGATGTATATACCGCCTAACCCTATTAAATTATTATTAAATTATTTCCAGATCCATTACGTTTTCTTTCTATCATCTTACTATATATATGTGACCGTGCCATATGCGGTGTGTATATATATTGTGCTACATGCTACTGAGACTAAATGATAAATGTTATCTAAAACTGATTGTGATCATCTTACCCAGTAAATCTAGTTCTATAATCTATAAATGCTGTCACGTGTATGATTTTTAAATTGAGCAACATTTACTTCACAGAGCCGTTGTTCACACAATAAGCTGTGCAAAAACACTCTGATAATGGAAGCACAATATTTATCATGCATCCCTAATATAAGCCTGTTTTTTTGTGTGTGTGGTGATGTTAAAATGTTAGTTTGGAGTCTACTCAAATTTCCATACCAGAGACAATAAAAGAATATTTGATTTGATTTCATTCATTAGACCTTTTTATATCAGCATGAGATCACCCACAAAAATAATTTTGTTCAGCGGAGTACCATTTTACGTGTCTCTCCAGATCTTTGTTTACCTAGTTTGCATAGCCCTTATTTAGACACCGTCATGTTTTTTTAGCGTTAATGTTCCTGCTTTTACTGATAAGACAGCAGCTGGCTCTCGATTCTATTTAAGAGATGCTGCATGGAGCCAGATATGCTGACAGTCCTTTTTGGAGTCACCAACACCTTATTAGGCAGATGCTGTTTGGTGCACCTCTTCCAGTACTCATGGACTTTAAAGATGCATTGTGGACAATTCGCCGGATTGTGTGACATTTAGGATGACTGATGGGCAGCAGAGGTTCTAATATTTCTTTGTTCCTAGCTGAAAGCTATTGCTCATCTGTGGGCAGAAGGACACAGTGTGCTTCTCACTTCCTTTGCACTTCCTCTGCTTAGCCCGATGACTCTTTTGAGACCATGAGGTAGGACAGTGTGCCACTCTTCTATGGACTGCATGTGCTGCCTATTACTCATTCTCACAAAATACAGCATGGACCCATGTAGAAAAACACACTCATCAGCCTAGCCACAGTCAGGGGTTTGGCATCTAAGCACTTTTCTTATAAACCTTCTTGGAACTCCCAAGCTATAGTAATTTACAACATACCGGTTTTACATTGTCCTGACTGCAGAAGTCTTCATGTTGCCAATGATAAAATTAACAAATGAAAATGCTGCATATCATTTTAATCCCATTTATATGCCTTTTCTTGATAATTCTCTAAAGGAATGTTATTTATTTTTTAAGTTTCTTTTTCTGGAACAATGGAGTTCTTGTTTACATTCTAAAACTCTCTCCTGTATGCTTGCTGGAAATATGTTTTCTATTTCCACTATATTTTAGGCCTGGCCATGAGAGCACTGAATCATCTGTGTCTGCAGCACTAGGACGGGCATGCTTCAGTCAGAATGGTATTCTGGTATAAATTAATCTAAAAGGTCTATTAGTGTTATTTTAAATGGGATTATTGGGAGTATATTTTCTTTACTTTACGGTAGTGATACTCATAATTAACCTATATCCTGTTAACATATTAGTCATATTGTAGTCACCAACTACATGTGTGCGAGTCAATCTTTTGCCACTGACAGCTTAGAAACTCAGATTATGGAGTGTTACAAAAGTGACACCACATTAGCCAATTGTTTATACACATCTCTTTTGTAATTGTGTACTTTGTACTCTGTACATTGTTTTGCTTTTTGTTGCACTCTGTGTAACATGATGTTATTACGAATTTAGTGCCTCCTTATTGTGTGTGTTTATTTCATTTATAATATTTCCTAGTGAAATCAAGCCCTTTATATTATTTACGAAGAGAGGACGTTTCTAAGCTCCTGCTGTGGGACCGGCGTGGAGTCTCTCTTGGCTCTGTGTGTGGCTTCAGGCTCGTTCTATCCCCTGTCCAATCACAGCCCGTGTCTACTGCCCCAGAAGCTGCTCCTCTAGTGGGCCCCACAGCCCCTTATCTCCAGTCTAGATGCTACACACGGCATTGCCTTATGGACTCACGGAGTGGGCTTGAGCAAACGGCCCACTGGAGTTGCTGGGAGGCGAACCCTTTTCCCATTTTCCAGCTTTTATAAATGTCTTTTCCTTTTTTCCCCTTACTGTGCTTTCATGGTGGGCCTTGCCCAGACTGAAGTCATTTCCTGCTGCTTTGCCAAGATGCACAGCAGCCTGGGCAGCAGCTCTCAAAACGGCTGACTTAGGTGAGACCTTCTCTTTCCCTGGTAACCACTCCCAGCACTATTTTGAGTACGCTTGACCAGGTCAGAGGCAAAGTAGATGATAATTCCCCTGACCTGCAGTGGTGCTACGCTTTGATCAGGTATCTCTGCAATGACAATGTGAAGGATATCAACTGCAGGAAGACCCATCCTAAAGTGGGTGCACATGGCACATAGGAAGGTAACACCTGATGTTCACACACGCATTAAGAGAGGCTGAAAGTGCTGTAGCCTTAATCCTGTATATGTGTGAATCATATATTATTATAATTACAGCTTCTCTGTGGACCATGATGGAAGAAACACACTAATGCTGTCCCTTTTGGCCAGCCCACAGGTTACAGAAGCAGAGTTGGCAATGTATCACAGTAGGCTGTATTCATATGTATGTGAATCAAATATATAGAGACATCACCTTTTTAGTTGGAGAGATTAAAGTACTAGGTTGTTTGTATCATAACTCATTTACACCCAGTGTTTTTGGCTGGAAGTGGAGGACTGAGCCCAGCTTTGACCTGGTGGCCACTGGAGTTTAGCACCAATCCTAGTCAAACACTCCTGAACAAGCTAATAGTGTCTTTGAGATAACCAGTATTCTATATGCAGGTGTGTTTTATTAGTTTTGTTAGTTGGAGCTGAGCTCTGCAGGGCGGCAACTCTCAGACTGAAGCTTCCCATAATCATATAAGCCACAGAGGATTTTTGCAGGATGTACATATAACTTTTACATTACATTGTTTTTGTGATTATTGAGGTATTGGCCGAGGAGTTAATAATTATTAATGTTTATTAGGTTGGCATGGTAGAATCACTGTAATGCACAGCCTCTTTCGATCATGACTCACTGGTAATGTACAGGGGCTTCCATGCTGCAAGAAACTTGTATAAGAGCTTTTCAGAACTGGCATGGGATTGCCATTTGTCTGCACTATTATATGAGCCACCAGTTAAAAGCCCATACTTTGGAGAAGATCCCATCATTCCCCATTACTTGTTTCCCACTTCCATCTGTCCTTCTGCATCTCCCTCCTTGCACCCTTTCCTTTTTTCCTTCTCCAGCCTTGTCCTCTTTTTCTCACTTCAGGCCACCTGTCTCTCTGTCCCTCTCTCCCATCTATATCTCATTTTATGATCTCATGCCTGCCCCTCTCCTAAGTTCCCAGTGTTTCTCCAGTCATGCCCAGTATGCATTAGGTTTGTACCCCACCCCCATCAAATCATCAGATCAGAGTCCTCAGTGGTGTCTTCCATTTGCAACCGCCAAACTAGTGTGAATTTTATTTCTCATAGAGCTATTCGCTTCCAGACGATACAGAAGATGCACATTCATCTTACTTACTTTCTGATCCATAAAAACAAGCTATACAATTTGCCACAACTTTCTGCATCTATTAGTGATACGATATTTTGTGTTTACAGAACACTATAAATACAGGACAGTATCAGCTACTATACATCACAAATCGCCCCGATATAATATACGGTAACAATATAATATGCTGAGAGTACTCTCCAAAAGATTAATCTGCTTTAAAGTTTGTAGAGTTAACATTGCAGTTTTTGTCCTCCCTGTATCCTATTTTTAAGGAAGCACTCTCAGGCATGATAATTGTGGAAGTACAGATGCCATATGATGATAAACAGCTCTATCTGACAATGAAAAATGTAAGCTTCCAGTTTAGTAAAAGAGCTGAATAAAATGTTCAGTCAGGTAGGGACTGCTTCTCTTTATGCTGAAAGTCAGATAAAGGATGCATTATATTCAATATGTTTATCTTTCTGTAGTTCTGTCTGGAATACTATGACCATGACATGCACTCATACTTTGAGTATTGAAAGAAAATAATATTACAAAACATTCTGTAATTGTACAGTAATATGTAGATACCCTTAAGCGCCTTCTAGGTGAGACAGCCAGTTTAACTCTCATAGGAAATCCTCACAGATTTTTGTTTATGAATACTTGATTTCATTTTTATATCTCTCTATCTGTATTTCGCATCCATCCTAAGCCAACTGATCGCACTGTTTTTTTATTATTACACAGTCATGTTATTTTAGGCTGTTTGGACTGGTTTACAGGCTGCCAGCCCAAACAAACTCGAGCCAATGTGCAATTCCCAGATCATGCACGTTGGGCAGTGCATTTTGAGAAAGTACATACTTAAATCACTAATTATAAATACAGTAGCATTTTTGGGTCTTGGTCTAGCTGCGCATAGCTGTAAGGTTATCCAGATTAAAATCAATTGCTTATTTATTCTTTGGCTTAGCTATGTTGCATTTTTTTTTGTGATTCAAGGAACTTTCTTATATTTTCTAGCTAAGTTAGATTATCTGCCACAATGTGCTTTACTTTTGTTAGATATACTGAAATTCAACATGAGTATAATCACGTTAATAAGGAACTGTTTTCCATGGGAACCCCCCCTTCCCCCATTGTTGTTAATAATATACTTCCACAAAATTTTACAATTTGCACACTTGCTGTCAGGGTGTTTCTTGTATTTCAAAGATCAGTTTTATAGCTTTAATAAAATACTTATCACTGACTAGGCAACGATAAATAAATCAAGTCACCCTGGTGAAAAGCTGCCAATATTGGAGATGCAATAAAGAAATGAGAAAGGTCAAACGCTCAGTAATCATATCTTTCCTGAGTAACCCTTCCAGAGCATCATAAGAATATAGTGTTGGCCAAAATTTTTAGAACACGCATTTCAGTTTACATTTTCAAACATTTGCCATTAATTTTAATAATCCATTGAGGTTTTTGTTTGCACATGGAGAGTCTGGCAACAGCCGGATTGACAGCAGGAAAACAAAACAAACCGAGAGACACTAAATCCAGAAAAGGCTGTGGCAGCATCTTTTAAGATGGTTCTCAAAACCTACCACCTGCAAAGCTAGCTGAAAACTATGCTCCTAAGGTCAAAAGCTGCTTAGACGACGCGAGATGTTGATTTAATTTTAGTTAATAGAAGTTTCACTGATAATCTAATAATGAGCATAAAAATTTAACTTAAGAATTTCTCATGTTACATGGCATTTTTACTGAAGTGACTGTAACTCTCCAACAGGACTGTGTAGTTTGGAGGGAAGGTTTTCTAGAAGCTTATATTGAAGATCTTGTCACAATTCCTCTTGAAATTAGTGTCTATACGCTTTGTTTAGTCTCTTCAGACAGACTGCATAGTATGATAGAGATCACTAGCTGTTGTAGGGCTCCTTGTGCAAACAAAAATCTAGCTGGATTATTACAATTAATAGTAAAATGAATGTTTGAAAAATGTGAACTGATATTTCCTACTGACACACTACAGCAAAAAGATGGCTGGCTTAAAGCCATTTTTAGCTGCTGATAGTATTTAGTTGTGTAGCTCAGTTGATCCATTTCTGTGAAAGCAGCTAACTCCACAATGTGGAGGATCCTTGCAAGACCCCAGATCGTGACAGCAAATTGAACTGCTTAATGTGCTGAAAATTGGCAGGGGAAGTTTCACACACTAAAATAAAGACTATAGCAGATGGCACATCTGTCTCACTCAATCAGCACCTTCACATATACTTCCTAAAGTTTCTTAAATAAGTAGAGAAACTCCAGGCTTTCTCACCTAAGAGCCCTAGCAGAGCTGTTTTGCCAGTCCCCTTTTATCCTCACCCCTCTGTTATTAATATGGCTTTATTTAGATGTGTATTTATCTATTTATTGTGAAAGTGCCTGCAGATATAACTTTTAGATCCTCTTTACGGGGAGAGCGGACTGAAATTATTTGCACACTGATCCCTGGGACACTTGCTTCCTGTCTGGAATATGATTCTTCAGAAAAAATGGGCTGTAATCTCCTGCCTCTTTTACTATCACGATGACAATCAGGCTCAGTCTGAGTGCAGGGTCTCCAGGACTCACCATCAACACTGACTGAAGAATGCTAATAAAAGTAGTGAGTTTTACATGCCGCATGGAAATAAGTTAATTCTCTTAAGCAAACTTCGAGTAATGAATCATCTAAACCAGGGTCTTCAACTTCAAAAATGGCAGAGAGGTCAGTTATAGACCCTCCTACCAGCTGAGAGTCGGACAATTTATATATTGAAAAATATATAGAGATTGAAGAAGATTGAAAAAAGCAGATGCAGATTTTCACAAAAAACAATAAAGTATATTAATTACATATAAATGTATTTAACTGCCTTAATCGTTTATATTATAAGACATTATCTTCTAGCCAATTCACAAGATTCCCGTTTACAACTCTGTGTTTTGCTACCTAAAGACCTAGGTTGGTTTTCACATTGGTCTTTGCCTCCAGCAGACATTCAGGCCTGAAAATGGAAATTCATTCTCTTCCAGCAGGGGCGCTTTCTGAATGACAGCACAAAAAGCCCAAGACACTTTGAAATGTACAGCTTCATATTTTATTAAATAGATAGCCTTTTAAGTTTTATTACAATTCTTGTCTTTTTAGTCCCATATTTAACACACTTCACAAACCATAATTAAGACTTTTTAATGAACTGTCAATTTTCAAATTTTTAAAAATGCAGAAATTTTTCACTCACTGAAAGTTTAATTTGTCTGTACTGCACATGCAGTGCGCCGCTTCTCTCTCATCACTGTACCCCAGGCGGCTCTAGAACCAGCCTTGTTGCTAAAACTTGATTTTTATTAAAAATTAGCGTTTGATATTTTTTCTGTGAGCCCACTAAGCACCACTTTCGTAGAGACTACAAAAGTTGCGTCAATTGGAATAAAAGCGCTCCGTTAGGTTTCTGGAAATCTTAACCTTCTGTTTTGTTTTGGCTGTAGGTCTGGGTTCCGTATGGGACTGGCCTTCTAGTTCTTGGACACCCGGACCATTTTAATCTAAACCTGTGACCAATGGGTGGGTGGTATCACTAATGTATTTGCAAGTTCTTTTGTGATGTGTTATTTAGGAGTTGAGACGATATGTGTTTTCAAGGCCGATACTGATTAATTGAACCCATGTGTAGATCTGGTGTAAAAATTGAATTAATGTCACAATTAAGAATAACAAGGGCTTTAAATAAAGCGGCCTTCCCTGGTGTTGTTCTTACTTTTTGCATCCATCTAAAATAAAGAGAGTTAATAGTACAGGGCCACTAGATGCTTTATGGTTAAGCCTATGAATACTGTGCTACAGCTAAACAGCTTGGGAAATGTAAGTATTTGGCTTTAATAGTTTAGATTATTTAAATAACCTATCATAATTTTTCATCTGTATTATTTTCTGAAGACTAAATCATGAATCCTCTAATGCACATTAATTGATTAACTCTAAAAAGCAGTGTATATAATGTACCAAATAATTTAAATGTGTTCATAGTTCCAAGTTATTAAGACCACCACAACTATTTTAATGAAACTATAGTACTAATAGCCTTTTGAAATTAGGGCTGCAACGAATGATTATTTAGATAATCGATTAGTTGACCCGATTATTGTTTTGATTAATCAGATTAAAAACAAATTTTCTTTTTCTGCCTTTTTGTCATAGATAACAGCACTAATTATATTATAAATTAAAATAACTAATGCTACTAAAACTTACGTATATTGGAGAACTAGCCAATATGCTAAAAACCTATAGAATTTGTTGAAAACATTACATAAATCTGTTTTAATAAATGTTAAGCACTGTATATACAGTGAATGTAGTTTAAATCTCTACATTAAAAATTAAATAATAAATGTAATAAGAGGAATAAAGCTTTCACTTCATACTGTCATTTATGTAAAAGGTAGTTATGAAGCATGGCTGTATCCCTTTACAGTTCCTACGCTCATAAAATAAGTTGCACTAAGTATGTTGATTTTAGGTCATAATAATGATTTGCTTGCATGAGATTTGTGACATAGACAGATAAGGATATGACTTTTTAACTTTTGCGCTTGAGGATGAACACTCATCCATCAAGCAGCAGCAAAGCAAGCCATGCATTGGCTTAAAAGCAAAATGAAGAATATTCATGTTTTGGGCAGCTTGGGTTGTATGCTTCTCCATGGCCACTTTATTCTATTTCCTCCTATTTCTCTTTTTCTAGGACGCATTCTGTTTGTAGACATCGTTATTCAGTGCTGTAGTAAACAAATCCGTGAATCTGTGCCCATTCACCTATAACGCACAGACTCACAGAACATGCAGGTTTCATTTTTAAATAGTCTTTGCAGATTATTATTTTTTTCAGATAGTAGTCCATAGTCCTTACCACTTATAGGACTGGACTTTCGCATGATTTTGTGTTTTCCGCCTCATGGAAACCATAAACAGATAACATTGCTGATTTATTGCAATTTCAACTACTTGCTTTGCTGTCTTTCAGAAACAACTAACGTGTGATCACTGGAAGCAACTCACTAAAATCTTTCCAGTGCCTTCGGCCTTGGCTGTTGATTGGTCAGACTTGTGTGGAGAAGCGGAGATTGCTCCTAGACCACAGGTAGTGATATCACACAGGCTGCATCGGTGTCAAATAGCGGGTTTCAAAGCAAATTATTGTATCGCCAAAATTATAATTCTTAATATTAGCCAGACCGATAATTGTTGATCCCTAGTCATGGAAAAATATCACAAATTCACAATATAGTTTTTCCTCTGGTATATTGCATATCCATAATATATTAAATAACCTTTGCCATCATCTGATGTTGACTTAAAGATAATCTGTAGTTTTGCTTCTCTATAGAGGAAACAAATGACATGGATCTTGAAAGGTATCAACTGCTTTAGGTGCTTCAGTGGTTTTGAAGTCATGTGTTCTACAACCTTTTTGCATGTAAATATTTGCAGTAGGGTAATACTTTTCTTAATTCATACTGACAGTAAAATCTCTTCAGCTGTGAAGTCTGTGTTGCTACTTTTGTGAACCATATTTTCACAGTGCATAATTAGACTGAGCGGATGGAGTGCTGCTTGCAATCTGCCTGGATGCTAAAAATGTTGAGACAAATAGCTCTGCTGCGACACTCCTTCTGCCCACAAAATCACGCTTACACAGCTTAGCTAACCCCTTCCTAATATCATTCCTCCGTAAGTATATCTCCTTCTTCTCATTCATCTTTTTACAAATCATAATTTTTCTCCCCTACCTATCCTCCTCCTTTCATCTTCCTTTCATTTTGAGTAAGATTGCTTGATCATCCAAATGTGAGATCCACAGTAAAAGTAGTCCCTGCTTCATATTTTGCAGCAAAATTGCATCTTCAGATCGTGTTAGTGGTCTTCCTTTTGTGTTGTTTGTTGTTACTTCTCTCTCCAGGAGATATACACAAAAGTTACTGCTGGAGACATACCTTTACACAGTTTAGTCAGTAGCAGAGATGTTTCTTGGCCTGCTCTCAGCCATCAGCATCTCACAGCAGCAAAAATATGGCTAACCACTCAGTTGAGCTCATTACCCACACAGTGTCACTTCCTATCCCTGAGCAATGTGCTCTGCATTTAGGAGGTATTCTTTTGTCAGTGCTTCAGTTTCCTCTAAATCATTTTCACTCCGAGCCTCTTTCCTCCACTACACCTCTTTAGTCTTTTGCACTTTTCTCTGTAAAAAACAAGCCAACCTTCTGGATGTATCTTCCTGTGTGACTTAAGTAAAGAAGGTCTTCGTTGTCAGAGCAGCTTGGGCCTAAAGGGCTTTTGCTATTATAAGCAAGCTAATGAATGTCAGGTGTATAAGAGCAAAGCTCCCAGTCTGTCTTTCCAGTCTAACCTGGATTTGAAATTTCGCTGCTCCTATTAGCAAGATCTCTCCATTATCCCTGTCAGTGACTTGAACGCAGAGGCCTAGCAAAGAAATGAGACAACTCTATCCTATATTTATCTTTTCAGGGATGTCAAAAATAGGCTTGTAATCACATTTACCATATCCAGATAGGGAAAGGTGAGGGGATTATACAGGTAAAGAAAGAGCTTTCCTTAAGTCTTTAACGGAAAAACATTTACTGTTGTTGTACACATCAGGTGCTTTTTTCCACATGTTGCATTCTTGTGTCCATCCATGCTGTTGTCTATGTGTTTGAACACTGCACTACACAGGCTTGTTTGAGTTATTGCGATTAGTGATGCATCAATCCAATACAGTCATTTTCTGTGGATTGGGTATCGATCAGGCGAGATGGATCCAAATTCGATATTTTGTGTAATACGTATACTATTCTGTGTTATTTTCGGGCCCCACAGAAGGCACAAAAATATTATAAATCACCATAGATTTCGTGCACTGTATTTCAGGTTTTCTAAAGCTGTTCCATAGTTCAACGTGAGGTACAGATGAATATTTAAGTCATTAAATTCAAGTTCATAAACTCTTCTCTCTAAGCTGCGGCTGTTCGTCCTCCGTTCAGCATTCAAACTGTGCATTGCATTCGATCAAAAAACGATTAAACACTCTTAAAGAGTACTCAAGTAAGAGATTCAAAGCTGTCAAATGCTCAATATAGCAAAGAAAAAATTTAATACACTGCGCATCAGTATCTACCCTTTTTTTAGGCAGATTCAGAAGGCTGCGTAGCCTGAACGCTGAAACTACGTGTTGTTTCAAGCTTTGTGTCTAACACACAAAAGAGTGACGATCAAGTCAACACAGAGAATTAAAGAAATTTACATGGATTTAAAAAAAAAACTGAGCTGGATTGGATTGGATTGGAACAGTATCGGCAGATACTCAAAATTTTCAGGATCGGATTGCTTCTGAAAAAATGGTATAGTTGCATCCCTGATTACAACACATCTTGTGTTACAAGCACTGTATTTTTCAAATGTCAAAGACACCTGTATTCTTGTCATTTCCTTGTGCTATGTTTTTTAAACATAGAATGCACTAACACTGTGAACGGCCCCTAAGGCTGCTTGCCCATCTTTAGTAAATATGGCAGAGTGCTGAGTTAAACCCAATCAAAGCCTCAGGGTTTATCGCCTCGACCCAAACGCACACTTATCTGGAGGCTATCAGGCCGTATTTAAGTCAGTGCTGGCAGGCTTTTGAATGTAGTAATTAAGTGTTTCTCATCTGGAGCTCAGCATGTCTCGACAGGGCCAGTGTAGATTTTTTCCCCTCCTCCTTTCCTATTTTCTCATCACATCATGTATGGCACTATGTTTAGTTTACAATGTGTTCTGCAGTTTTCAGCGTCTCAAATTGGCTTGGTCTGCAGCAAATGCTTCTTCACACAAGGTTTTGGTCACTTATAATATCGCGTTTGGGAATGCAAACCATCTTTTCAAACTTATAATGAGAAGCTATTATAAACTGGCTGTTGCCAACAAAAGAGGAGCTTTAAGGGCTCCCTGTGGTTGACTGACAAAATAAAAACCTGATGGTTTAATGTTTTTAAAATGAGTTTGAAGTCATTTCAAAACTGTTGCAACAGAGAAATAATTTTTTATTTTTATTTTTTATTTTATGCTTTCATCTTTGTTGCCTCAGTTTTGGAAGTTCATTTTTCTATACAAAAGGGGGTCTCAATACTTTTGTGAACCATATAGTGAATGTACTAGTCATTGGTGTTTGGTCATGAGTTTTTGGCTCATGGACTGCATTTAAAATCACACCAGATGTATTCAGCTCAGATTATATGAGTTTGTTTTATGCAGACCAGTCGAGTTCGTCCACACAGTCAATCAGTCATTTTTTTTTTTTTTTAACCTTGGCTTTATACACAGAGGCATCGTCAAGTTAGAATAGAAAGGGTCCTGTCCAACCGTTTGCCTTAAGATTAGAAGCACACAATTCCCTAGAATATCATTATATGCTTTAACATTAAGATTTGTACTCCTGGATATTACTAAAATAGTTAAACCTGTTCATTGGACACAGTACTTTGGCAATATAGTGTATGATTGTACAGCACTTTGGCTCAGTGTCTGGTCTCCATATGGAGTAGGGGGTGTAATGAGACGCCTCCGTCCTCCATCTGTTTAACACAATAGCGTGTAGGATGAAAAGGTCAGACACCAAGGGCTTAATATTCCTGGACAAGAGAGGAAGTGCCTTGACCTCAGTACAATTATCATCCTTTGTAGATGTGCAATAAAAAGCTGTTTATACTCGCCAATGAACAATCAAACATTCACAAAACTTGCCTCAAATAAATAAAGTAAAATATAAAGGAAGATGTTCTGGTCATCCATTCATTTCACATACATTCCTGTGTTCTGCTTTTACTTTTTTTTTTTTTTTTGTCTACAGTGTTGTCTACTAAATGGCAAAAAGCTGAGCTAAACTGAAGGTATGCTCCCTCTCATGCAAATATCAGCTCTCCTCTGAACATCTCCATATCCATTTCATTCCTAGATCATATGCAAACACAGACTCAATTTAGTTTTTTTTAACCAGTGTCATCTGGAAGATGAGGTCACTGCCACCTCATTTTCCTTTTACCGGTATACCACATGGGTGAATACAGACTTCCTCGTCAGCACTGTAGTATTTACATGTCTCTGTCAAATATTTGCAGTCTCCTCTCCTCTGCAGATAGAGAGACAATCTGTTTACAAAAAGCGGGATTGAGAGCAGACAAGAGTCAGTGTGCTACTCATTTCCAAATCACTTACTCCCTCTCTTTCTCTGTCTCTTTCATTGAGACCTAGAAAAACATGGTGTTTAGACGTATCAGTCTAGATTGAGCTGCTGCAGTCAGTTGCTTCAGGCTTTATTAACCAGCAGATGAACAGGCATGGGGGCTGTCTTTGGGTTCGCTGGTCACAGTAAACAAGGTGAGGGGATGTCATACCCAACACTGGAACTTTAATGCAGTAAGTTTGTTTCTAAACTTTGGTGTGAAAGTAAAGTAGTATTGTTTTATAGTGGTTCTTTTTGACCAACCCTATCATTTGAGGATGTCACTGCGGAATTGTTTCACGTGTCTTAAATTAAATATCAAAAAATATCTTAAATTAGCTCCAGGCTGTTGTATAAAATCATAATGAGTGCACTATTGTAATATAGAGTTGTTTGTTGGCCATTTTGTAGCATGTTACAGGAAGAGCGGATTCACAACAGGTGTTTCTCATTCTTAGTTCAGTTGCACATAAATTCAAGTGGTAAGATTATGTATATGCTGTGTATTTATTTTAGATCAACTTAAAGTCCCCCTGAAATAAAATTGAAAGTTGTTTTGGGTGTATCGGTATGTTAGTCTATGAGCTAGTGTGTTTCAAAACAGAAGATAAGCGTTTAAAACTTGCAGTTCCGTCACTTCCGTGTTGTTTTTGTCATCACTTTATCTTCTCATCAAATCTTCTGACCAATCAAATAGCTCTCTAGAATCCAAAGCACTTGTCCCCTACACTATAAATGGACAAGACAATATATGAGGTCTGTGCTGTCACACGAAGTGCGTCAGTGCTCACAGTCTGACCGGACTTTGTCTCCGGTTCATAGATGCAAATACAACTACACAGCCTTAGCATGATTATGATCACTGTTTTTGTTTAGTAAGAGTTTGATATTGAATCCGTGGTTTATTAGACTGGCTGTCAAATGAGGCTTTACCGAGCTCAATGGCTCAGGCCAGAGCAGATATAAACAAAATGCTATTGGCTATTTAAAAGAGGGGACAGGACTGCTTAATATATCTTGTCCTGTCTCCCTGTTTCAGTTGAAATTACTTCACCGTATAGAACAGCCCACCTTTATCATCTTGGCTTTGGCTCACTTTTACGCTGTAGTGAATATTCAAAATGAGGCTAACTTCATTTTAATTCACTAGTCTTGGCATGAGGGCAGTGTGAAATTGTGCTTGGGTCAGTATTTAATACTTTCAGCAACATTAACACAGTGATAACAGTCCCGCTCAGCAGTTCTCACTATCCTCTTCTGAGATCAGATGAGAAGCTCCTCTCCCTGTGGCAAAAGTGATGACTGCTCCACAATGTGTACTCCATCTTTGCCTAATCATTTTTCTTTGCTGCATTTTTCTCCGATATAGCAATAAGGCAGAAACTGCTTTATCCTCTATATAATCGATGGAATTTTTCAAACCAAGAGCTTTCAAGTGGAGGTCAGTTTCTTGAATATACCACTAAGCTGATTGAGAGAAAGAGAGCATTTGCAAACAGACAGTTTGAACAGATTGGCTGCCTTAGTAGCATTATTATTATTATTACTGTTATAGTTCTTAATAATGTTTATCAATGTATAACTCTTACTCATATTTTAATCATAGTTTTTTCATTATTTCAATTTTAGTTTTCAGTTAGTAATTTACGACTTTAACGTATTTTATCATTGCCAAGTCAACATTTACATTTGTTTAATGTTTCAATTATTATTATTTTTATTTATATAAACAAAAACTGTTACATTTTAAAATACATGTTCAGTGACTTAAAATATTCATACCAACGGTTCACTGGTGATTAAAGGCAGGATTTGCTTTTTTAAATCCTGAACACAAAGTTTGACTTAAGCATATTTTGCTAAAATGTTCTGCTTTTATTGTTATTATACGTAAGGCAAAGGTTTTATTCAAATTTCATTTATTTATCAATTTCACAGATGTTTTTAAAAAGTTATAGCCTTGGAATATGCTTCAAAGTTTCTTTTTAAATATTATAACAAAAAGCTTTTCCTATAATTGTTTGGAAATGTAATAATAAATGATATTGTTTTGATCTGTCGGTCCATTTTTACAGCTTTTCTAGGTTCAGGTAGAAGACTAATCAAAACATCCCGCTTAGCCCATATTATTTAGCATTATTTGATTTATTTAAATTAGCTTTGGCAACGATGAGCTGTTTAAAAATGTCTTGTGCACATGGGAAACAAGCATAACCTTTGTCTGAACCCAAGTCTACGGGTATTACTTGCCACGTGATTTCCATATGTTTTTGTTGACCAGTGTGCTGTCAGCATTAGCATAAACAGAATAGAATAAAATCATCAGTACTTGATATGCTCTGTTTGATGTCCCATGCTCTGCCGTAATTTTAAACCACCAACTGCTGTTCATTACACCAAGGTCAGGAGCATTTCACTGCCGTTTTGTGGCGTCTTACTTGAAGGATACATCCTTGACTTGTTTATTTATGAAGACAAACAGTTCTCTGTTCTTCCAGAGAGTCAAGCAGGCGCCGGTGTCTGTGTTCAGGTTGTTTAGAGTGAAGGAGGTTTGAGGCTCACTGGGGCTGCTGTTGAACGACTGATGTTTTGTTTACTCAAACGTTACAGAATTTTCACCATTTCATTTGCATTGCTAAACACAACAGGCTGCGTGTCCTCCATCTCCCACTGGCTCTTTGTGCGCAGTAGGTGTGTGTGTGTGTTTGCATCGATGCTAGTGTTGTACCACTGTCTGAAATTCATGATGCAGGGCTCCAGACTGCAGCTAAAATGGTCGCATTGCTACCAAAAGTA
Source organism: Puntigrus tetrazona (assembly GCF_018831695.1). NCBI lineage: Eukaryota > Metazoa > Chordata > Actinopteri > Cypriniformes > Cyprinidae > Puntigrus > Puntigrus tetrazona. Next base: position 16,297,828 of record NC_056707.1, on the reverse strand, counting down.
TTAATTGAAACGATGCGCATCAAAGTTTTAGTGGAAAAACAATCCCGGCGCTGACAAACACATGCTAAGCACGTAGCTCAGAGATGTGCGGTAAAAAAAGCACAAAGGCAGTGTCTCTTTGCACAAAACTTGAACAAACTTATAATGAACAAACAGATAATGCTGTCAGCTGTGTGGATATTGGCAATATCATTAACAGTTCTCGTTTAATCATTACTAATATGGCTTCTTATGCGGTGTTCTGTTAATGCGTGAATTTTGTGAATTTTACAGTTATGCCAAATTAATACAATTTAAACAATAAATACAGTTTTAATGCGCTTTAATGCAGCAGGTGTGATTAGTACCTCAATTCAAGCATCCAGTGAACCCATTGTTTCTCTTACTGTAGTAAATAATGAACATGAATTAACATCGAAACGTTGGCTGTTTTATAAGAGATACTACATACAACTTACTGACATGTCTCCTTGTTCAGTGTTTCAAAATGCGGAAAATGTGTAAATCTTGTAAAAACTGCAATGTAATAACACAATTACCTCAGAAAAACCATTCAGTGTATTCCGTGGCACCTAAAAACATTATTTGGTGCCTACGGTTTTTTCCCCTATAGAAGCCAATGGGTCCTTACGCAGTTTTTCTTTTTCTTTTCTTTTTTTTGTGTGGAGCCCTGTGATGTGGATTCTGCTTATCAGTGGTAATTTAACCTCTCTCGTCCTTACCTGACTTTGTAGAGCAGGCTGTATTATTACTCACAGTTTGCTGTGAGCCCATTGACTTTTAAATGGGATTGTCCAAAAACAATGAAATACTATCTTGCTTTGATGAGATGGATTACATATAGCGCTCTGGGTGGCCTGTGGAGTTGACTCCACACTAAATAAGTGCAAGAATCAAGACACATTCACTGATCATTTTTCATTTAAGACGTAGTTTGATTTTATAGCATGATGGTGACAATCATACACTACAGTTCACATTTTGGAGGCGCTTTAAATTGATCAATAGTGAGTGACAAGAAAGTTCTAATGTTACAAAAAAGTAAATCCTATTCTTTTGGACTTATATTCATTGAAGAATCATGAAATGTATCATTTGTTTACACAAAAAAGGATTTTTGAAGGATCACATGGCTGCTGAAAATTCAGCTTTCTCATTGAGGAACAAATTACCATTTAAAATACATTAAAATAGAAACCGCTGTTTTAAATTGCAGCAATACTTAAAATATTATTAATAAAATACTTATTGAGGGGTGAGACCAGAAAGGCATGTGATTAATTCATGAACTTTTTAGGGGAGCCAAAACAAAAATTTTGCCATAGTTTGATCTGACTTTGTCTTTTTTTTATTATGATACAAATTTGAACACTCATGTATGACAGTACTTTTGCCAGTAAAAAGAGCTTATTAAGAGATTTAATATGATATATAGATCTCCATTTCACTAAAAATGTCACTTGCGCCCCACTGGTTCTCACTCCTCGTTATTTACCTCAAACTTTTGAACATTAGTGTAAATATGTTGTCCTTTTACAGTTCAGTGTAGCCACCGCTGTTAAAGACATCATAAAAGTCTTAAAAACACCAAAAATGTTAATGTCATTGCTAGTGAAATGTACATTGGCAGTTTTTCAATGATTTTCTTAGATATTCACAGATAGTAGTGCTGATTTGTGTCCCTCATGAATGTAAATAAGAGGTGAGGGTTTGCATTATTGTTGTTTGTGTATGATCTTCAGGTCCAGAGCCGTGGAGACCTCTTTTCAAGCCTGCGAGCAGATGTTGTCACGGTGCATTCACACAGTCTGATTGGCTGTCAGGCACCTGTCAGAGCACATCAGAGCAGTGAGAACGCAGCTAAACGCAAAGGAACTGGCACCTGCCTGTCACTAACTGAGGTGCTGGTGCAGCCCTTAGCTAACTATACCTCACTCTGCAACCTGTCTGGAGCTTCCCTTTATAGCACCCAGGTTTCTACCGTATATGTATAATACGTGCTGAATTTTTCAATGTGTGTTGTAAATATTTTATGAATCTTGTCAGAGTGATAATTGGGCCTTCGTTGAGGGGTTCCTTTTCATTGTGAAGGATTGTGAACATGAGTTGTTTTTTTTTGATGTGATGGCTTTTCACAGTTCTTTTCTCAGCGCCCAGATGTATGACTGTCAGCTAGTTTGTCATTAGCGGATGAATAATGAGATTTAACTGTAGAAACTGAGCAAATTAGTTTCTAAAGTTACAACTAAAATGTATTTATGTATTTAATAGGGTTTTCAATGAAAACAGTGGAAGGCATTTAAAAATGTAATTATGATTTTGTGATTGCTATTTTAGTTTTTTGATTTTTGTGATGGAGCTATTTTAGTTTTTTGGTTAGTTTAATTTTATAAAACGTATGCGTGCACAGGCAGGTTTATTCTTGTCAGAGGGCACCAGGTCTTTGACAGGCATGCAGCAGGTTAGTTGTAATCTGGATTCTTTCCCTGGGATTTGGGCTATTTACCCTCCCCTTATTTTTAATTCTTTATTAATCTGGAGATGAGCTTCTCTATTATAAGTCTAATCCGATACTGATATCTAGAGAGCAGAGTGACCCGATGACCAATATAATTCCTTAAGGGGCATTCACTGACAGTGATTTGCTCTAACAAAGTGACTGGGCATCATTCTTTTTCAGCCAGAGTTTACTTATTCTGTTGAGCTCAACTTTACACAGTTGCAATAAATTTCAGTGGAAGCGCAGATGAGTGATTCACTGTTTGACACGGACACTATGACAAACTAGTAACACCTACTAGAGCCCAACAGCACAGCATTGTTTGCAACCTTTAGTGGTTTAACCAATATCTGTGTGAATGTGGTTTTTATGTAAAAATACAATTTAATGGTGGAAAAAGGGATTTAAAAAGGGATTTTACCACTGGATTGCTAATGACATCATGAAAGTGAGGCTCCTGAGCTGCCATGTTGGTATTCCCTACTCTTCCCATATATTCTAATGAATAAATAGGAAATACAAATTCAATGAGAACACATAACCTAACAAATTTGGGGAATTGATTTAAAGTGTAACATTTAATGTGTGTGTGTGTGTATGAGTAGCAAAGTCTTGCATTAATGTCCCTTTATAGAATTTTACTACCTTCCTATTTTTTACTTTCACATTCCACTTGCTTTACCAGGATTTCAAGTGCAGACAGTACTACGTGGGTGTTTTGGGAGCGAAAGGTGTTTCAGCAATTCATCATCTTTTCTCAATTGTGTCACAGTGACAATGCATTGATATGCATTAATTTGCAGTATATTCATTTTAAAAGTGTGGAAAGACCAGACCTCAGTCGACTGCAATCTCTAACAGATGTGTTTCTTCAGAAGAACAATATAAAAGCTCATCTCCCTAAATTCAGTTTAAGCCTCCGATTGAAACAGTTGCTGCTCTGATTTTTTTTTTCTAGAGAGAGTTTTAGCTGAAAGTATATCTCTTTAGATAACAATTTCTACCAAACTGTGTGGCATAGCACCTAAGAAAACAAAGGAATGTTTTCCTTGATCTGTGGCAGGAAGCTGGGTACTGGGCCAGGGGTCCCTTGGCGTTTCATTAAAAGTCGAGGTTGTGGTTGGGACCGTCCTGATTCGCCGTAGTGTGACCCATCTGTTGTATATGTGGGCTAATCTTAGCTTTAGCCAACCACCAGGGATTAAAGAGAAATAAGTAAGCCTCTGCTTCGCCACTGCTCTAGGACTGCAGGCGCTGTACCGCGCTGCTTCCTGCCTTTCCAGACTACATTTTTAACTTCTTACATGTTCGTTTACCTTAACTTGCACTTCTGTGACTTAACTCGTAAGTCAGTGCCACAGGAACTCCCTCTAGATTTGACTATTCTGTAACTATAAGATCTTGAGGATTTAGTTTCAACAGAAATATGTTGCGTTTCCCTGCGTGTGTAATGACCATGATCACCCAAGTTACCCTTGACCTTTATCCATCTAGGGACTAAATCCATTGGTATACGTTGGTGTAAACATGCATAAATCAGGATTAGTCCACTTCTCATGTGGCGTATTGTTCACTTTAACTACTTCTTCACTTTAGTATTCTGCTCAAGGCAAGGTGAAGAAGTGCTGCTTCTGGGTATTAGGAGTAATCCAATGGTTCAGGGCTAATGTTTTAGGTGAGCTGGGTTGTATGTGATTGGCTGCACACCGAAATACCTTGTCTTTGCTTCGTTACGCTCATCTCTCTGACAGGGATCGGAGAGCAATGTCCTGCTGCTTTATTGCTGTGGGGCAGAGTTACAGAGTTCCTCTTCAGGCCTCACAGAGTTCATTATTTATGAAGTTAATAAAGGTTGCTGGAAGTGGGCCTTCCTTCCTTCCGCACAGCTTTGGTGACCTCAGATGGAGAAGACGGCTCAGTCTTGGAAAAAGTTCTTTTGTTAGCGCAGTCAGTGATATATTCTCTCTCCTCTCCGTAGCCGGGAAGCTCTTTTGTTGTGCTCTTATTCACATATTCTCATTTGTCTCATTTTCACTTGCTCTTTGTCTCCTTCTCCTTTTTTTTCTTTTACTGCATTTGTCTGATTAGCCAGGGGACGGCCCTGTGCCTAAACAAAACAGCCTTTATGTGAGAGGAAAGGCATTTCTTTAACGGCCCATATTGACACAGCACCAGTTTCTGTTCTACTTGTTAATGGACTGCATTGACTCCCCGAAGAGTGTGATTTATCTGACCAACTCCTGTGGGAGCTGAGCTTGAGCTTCATGCAGAATTTTAGATCAGTAAATTTGAGTCTTTGATTCAGATGTCAAACGCATGACATTCAAAGAGTTACAAAACTCTGAATCAGATTACATGTGCTAGTCTACTAGGTTCTTTAGGGATTAGTTTGTACAGCGTTGTTATGGTCATAGTCAAATAGCCTGGAAAAGTCATTGAAATTAACAAAATCCTTAATTATTAATTCTCCCTTCCCACAATATCCAGTAATCTTAAACATAGAAGTCATGAAAAATCATGGAAATTTATTGGAACCCTTATTAAATTTTACTCCTTGACACTGCTTGATAACCCACACCTGCCCCGCACAGGCATTACTTAACAGAACACCAGACTTATCATCCGACAGCGGAGGTCGTTTAACTCCATACCTGCCCCGACCCATTTGACATAAAGAGCACGACCTGAAGCACACCCACATTAAATGCATCAGGTAGACAAAAATAGCTCCTGCTTATCATGGCTATTATCTCACACGTCATAATTGCAGACACAGAGGCAACGGTAATCTATTTAAAATTTTCTGGACTGCTTTTTAATGCGTATATAAAATTGTATTAATCAATTACAAGCCTGGAACTTATATAATTTAGCATTAATTTAATTAAATTTAACAAAATGTAGCTTTTTAGGGGCATGTAAAATGTAATAAAAATGTTTTTGTTTTCCAAATACTGTTTTATATTCATCTAATTGTTTACATGCATTTTTTAAAATAAATTATGTCTTGTGAAATAACATTTTTCTGGTTATTAAATTAAGGCATAAAACTTGATTTATCTTCTAATCAGTTTTAAAGAGTTTGTTTAATTTACATTTGATTAAAAGTAAATAAAATAAATATTTTTTGGCAAATGGGATTCAATTTATGCAGTAATCCATACGACTGCAGTCCATCAACTGACACCTTGTGGAGTGAAAAGCTGCATTTTTTCTTCTGGTTATAATAAAAAAATCAGCCGCATTGCTTTTTCTGCAGCATTTGAACGGTAAAGTGCCCTGCAAGTACTGTAAAAATGACCTGATTCAGACCCCATGTTATCTCCAACAGCTAGCCATCTGTTTGGTTGATGATATGTCTGAGGTCTGCATTTTCTGCTTTGACAAGCTCAACATTATCTAGTGTTTAGTGTTATAGTTAGTGTTTTCATTTTTACACAGACTGCATGCATTTACTGACGACATCCTTTATACGCAATTCCATAGTGCTAATCCCTATTAAGCTTTTCTACAGTATGCACTTAACGGGATTCTATAGAGAAGCAGTCTTCCAAAGAGAGCTCAGAGAGTCGCTGTAGATCGGCGAAAAACACACACAGAAAGAGGAGTAGTAGTCGATGAGCTAAGCAGTGTGCCCAGCCCTTTTTGAACAAACACACCCTCTTATCAAAGTCTTCTCACTGTCTACTTCTTGTTCCTGTTCATAAAACAAAGGTCAACCTTTCAAACAACTCTGCCATCTAGCTAAAGGCCACAGACTGCTGCACGAGCTCATGGACTTGGCACGTTCTGTTCCTAAACTTTCTAAGCTTCTTGTTACAAGGCTCCTAGTACAACAAACACACATTCTTTGTATTTCCCACTTGCTAGAGGCACATCAACCTTCCAGATTTTTTTTGTCGTATAGAGCTACCACACCATTCTGGTCGGGAAGTATTTTGTAGGCCCTCAGATGATCTTTAGAAGAGTTTCTTTGTTCCAGGAGACTGTCTAAAGAGGTTAGAACCATTTATTGAGTTTTCATTGATTTTCTGCATTACACTTGTCCTTTCTTATTTAACATCTAGAGTGCTGATTGTGTACGAATGGATTTAATGAATTTTTTAAGAAGTGGTTTGATGCTGTGGATGTGGGCCATTACAGCTCGAGAAGAATTTTTAACAAGTGATCCATGTAACGTTATATTGGGAAAGTGTTTGCCAGCTCTTTGGTCTGTATGAATAGGAGATACTTTTATCTGTAAGGCAGAAAAAAGTGTGCATTTTCATTCTTACATTCTGGATAAAGTACAGTGATAAAAATCGTGAGCAATTTATCAATTGCATTGCACTGATTCATGAATTTATTTAGTTTATTATGTTTGCAGAAGCTGTTTTGATCAGTTGAAGTCACATAGATCGATTTAGATTAAACTTTTTTTGACTGATTCAGATAAAAGAATGTCATAGAAATCTTTTGAAATAATACATATGTTTTACTGTATTTTTTAATTAGTTAACTTTTGCTTTCAAAGATTTCATGGTGTTTCTCATCTTGCTTTTGGTCTCGTCTGATTCCTTCCGCTCATGCTCGTCAGTTGTCTTGACGTCAGACAACTTTACATTATAACTGTGGTCTACAGTTTCCCACTTTGAAGATTTAACACTACTTTTATACCCAAATGCAATCTGTGAGCCACTCATAGCCTGACCCTGTTGAAACCCCTGTTGTCTCCCCTGCCGAGAATGTGTAACTGAACATTGTCTTTTTTTTCCCACCATTTTGCACCCCTGTGTCACTCCGGCAGTCCAATTGCATGCCAAATATCTTCCTTTTGTGTTTGTGTTTATACAGTCCTGTAAGTCAACATTTTATTAGCATTCTCTCCTGAGGGAGCCTGGTCAAGAAACCTGTGCTGTTCCTGGGTGAATCAGTATGAAGACATACGGCATAAGGCATGACTCATTGTGTGACTCCTCTGAGAGGGCTGAAAGTGGGCGACCATTACATTACATGTATTTTTTGGTCACATGGATTTGTTCGTTTGTTGCTGTGCATCTTGCCAATGTTAGTGCGCTCATCTGTTAGAGCTCATCTCCCTGAAGGGCATGATCTAAATGTGTAGTAAAACAGGACAGAAACAGATTTAGTTTGATTTACTCAGACCAGTCACTCTAGTTTATTTACTCAATTTGATGTGAAAATTAGTTTTTGTTTTTTTTTACCTCACCTCACCTCACCTCACCATTTTAAATTTGTATTCCATAGCAGAGACAAAAAATCTCTCAACCTTGCAGTATAATTGTTGGCTTAATCATCTTACGTTTGTTGTTCTTTACTTTATACTTTAGGTCCTTTATTTCGTTGACAAGTGCTGCGCACAATTGTAATCTTTCGCACAAATTCTGCATTCATAATGCATAAAATATACTTCATAATAAACAGCTACATCGTAAATGAGACTCAAATATATGCACTTGCACACATGAACAGTTTTGATCTGTTCATGTGTGCAAGTGCATATATTTGAGTTTAAATGGAAAAAATTATTGTTACCTCGTCCTGTCTCTTACAGGAATAGCCACTTGTTGAGTTTAGTTTGACCTTGTACCTGGCATTTTACTTTTTATTTGCTCGCTAAGTGCCAAATGCAGGTAAAAATTTGGAGAGTTTTTTTTTTTGCCAGTTGGCCCTCGATGATGGAAGTCATGAGTGATTTAAAAATATACAAACTCTCTACTTAAAATCTGTGGCAAGTTTCATGTCTTCGAAATCCCTCAGTGGAAAATATACCTTTTAGGCCTACGTGAGAATATTAAACCAAACACATCCCATTAAACCAAAAAATCATGAAGTGTCCAAGCTTACATTGTCCCATAGAGACAAACATTTATATAAACAACACCTTCTTAATAAACAACGTTGCAAGTACAGTTCATTTAGCAACTTCTGAGTGAGATTTTACAAAAATGTGTGTGTTCATTTGTGCATCCATATTTGGCCATGGTTTTGCAAATTTGTTGATTAGCTATACATATACGTATGTATGACATTGGTCTTGATGCGTGAGTCACTCTCGCCTGCTTGTCTCCACTCTGCACGCTCACCTTGAGGCTCTGGCTGACGTGCTATTGCATGTGGCTCTTTGAAATCAAAGGTACTGTGGTGTAATATGAATGTAATGTGATCTCTTTCTCCTTAGGCAGACCCTGAACCCCCTCCTCTTCCTGATGTTTCCCCATCCTTCTTGCCGCACTCTCATTAGCATCTCTGACGACAATTACGGCATCCATTCCTGTCAGCAAAAGAAAAAAAACCTGAATAATGCATTCAGCGGGTTGTGAGGTTTAATTTCTGGATCGTTTTTCCTCCAGCCTCGTTCCTGCCCTTTTTAAAACTCTTAATCTCCCTCTCAAAAGGAGCAGTGTGGTGCCCATTGTAATGGTGGTGTTATTGCTGTACCCCCCCAGAAGAGGTGCCAGTGAGAGGAAAGCTGACAAATGTGACGTGACTGATGAAGACTGAAATGCAAAAAACAGAATTACTCTCATTAATCTGATTTTAGGAAGGTTAAGAAAGAGAAGAGTGAATAAAATAGCTGTTAACAATACAAAATAAGCATTTAGACATCAGAGGGAATTTCTGGTGCAAACAGAATATGTGCCGAATCGGTCACGTCTTTCATCATCCATCAAAAGATCTTATATCATAGCAGCATACTTGCAGCCACCAGGACCGCCCGTCGGAAACGAGCTCAGCCTAGTTGGACCAGACATCCTTGTCCTGTCAGCACTTTCTTTACTCATTAATTAACAGATCCGGAATTAATTAACTAAGCCCTGAAGCTTCTGTTCTTATTTAGCCCTACATGTCACATTTACTGTTGTCTGCTGAGCTTGTCTAGCTTAGGTCAGAGTGTAAGGAGGAATAGATGGACAACTTGTAAACAGTGACAGATGAAATTGCGTTGCTCAATATCTCAAAGTAAGTCTGTCCGTTTAGTTTCAAACGTGCCACTCTTGTCAGCATTAGCTTGACCAGCCTATAAAGATAATTCAATGCTTTTATACTGAAAGAGAATAAAGCGTTGTTTTGAACAAGGAAGTTATTTTTACTTTTCACAACTGCTTGTACACCACGAATGTATTAAGCGCATGCGCTTTCATCTGAAATCACCCTTAACAGATAAGAGACAGAGAGCAGCAGAGGATATTCAAACTAATGTTTTATTGTGAATATGAGATTGTTCTGAAGAATGAAGCACTGAATTACAGTGTTTCCCATACATTGATTATCGGATGGAGCACCACAAATACCCACCTGGGTGCATTTCCCATAAGCAACTGTGGTCACAAGTTCTGTCGCTACCAATAGAGTTTAATGGAAATTGTGAAAACGACTGTAGTTAGCTAATAATAACGGCCCTGCCACAAAACCCCTCATGTGCTTTGGTTGGCGTTGAACAGAAAAAAAGGGTAAAAAAAAGTCATAACGATGCGAAAATAATAAAATGATATGTACAGATTAATTAATTATTTAATATTGCACTTTCATATAATTAACATTGCTTATCGGCATAATATATCACAAACTGCATAAAATGTAATTCCATGTAGACTACTCTTGGGGGCCGCTTAGGATCGCTTATACCTTGGGCTGGCTCGGCATCAAATGATGTCACGATTATAAATGAAGTACAGTGAGAGTGATTCTTGTCTAGTATTAATGGGACCTGTTTACTATTTGTACTTGTTTAATGTATGAAAAACAGAAAAAACAATGTGAATATAACAGCTTTGTTGGGCATTCAGTTGTATTACAGCATGAGATATCTGAAGTGCTAAAACTAGTCTACACGAAAACTGGATGTAATGACATCATATATATATGCTAATTCATTTGTGACATCACCTTCCGCCACAAAATCCTGAGACAAAATCCTGTGAGAAACACTTAATTAGCTGGTCCAACTAATGCTGGCATGATTGGCATTTGTAACTGAAAGATTGGACTTTCTTTGACACATTTGCTATATTAAGTGATATCATTTTTTTCTGTTACTGTTTACAAGTTGTCCATCTCTTCCTCTTTACGCTGTCTCTGACCTATGCATTCAGCATATCAGATCAGCTTGTGTCATCTCAGCATGTCCTGCCAGTTTAATGTGCTTTTTCAACCCCTACAGAATTGCAAAATGTTGTAAGAAACACTGGGACACATTTTATTTCCTTTTTGTAAACAATTTGGCTTTAAAAACCGAAATTACTCGACTCCTATGCATACCAATTAGTCTTTTATAAACCCTTGGCCAGCATGTCTTCTGCCTGTGACTCACAAGTGAGTTATGTAACTGGCCTGACATGATAGCAGAACCAATGGGCTTAGTGGGTTTTTTTACCACTGTCTGACTTCATGGAGTAGCGTATAGTGTTTGGGTGCAGGCATGTTCATGTGTGGCGCAGATGTGACAGGCACGTACATTTACAACTCATTCAAGCAAATCAGAGTCTGATTGCCTTTTTGCTTCATTAGATTTATTAATGAAATTGAACTAATAAGTTGCTGTTCTTTTTCTCTTTTTGGTGCAGCTGGTCTTCTAAAGCACATAGCTCATTAAATAGCACATTAACAATGCTTTAATGTACATTAAGTACTTTCTATTTTTATGAGACATTGTGCTTTTTATTTGTAGGTCTCAGTTAAGTGCACTAGGGCTGTAGCTATCGAATATCTAGTATTCTACCGAAAATTTCATTGATTAATCGAGATCCAATCTTTTGTTTATTGAAGAACAATCTTAATTATGCAAGAGAAAATAAGACAGGTTTTTAAAATGAACAAGTAATTTGTTTCCCTATTTGGAAAAATTAAGATTTATTCCTGATATTACGTATATTAATAACTGTTAAAAAACTAAACCCATATTGCATTTAATTGCCATATTACATTCAGAATGCTAATACAAATGAATAAAATTACTTTGTAAACAGGTGAACGTAGTACAACCTAAAACTAAGACATAAAACAGCAATTAAAAAAATAAAACCTAAAAGAAATTGTGGAACTTAACTTTCAAGTTTCAGCCTAAGTTGAAACTGTCTTTTTGTGGCTTTTGTAAGAGGAAAAAAATTAAATGGGGCAGCACACATATGTTTCCGGTGGTGAAAAATTTAGTGCATCCCTAGTACAAAATGATTCTTCAAGGCACGTAATTTGCCTCACTAATGTTTTTTGGTATTCAAGTTACTCAATGAATTGTTTCAGCCCTAGTGTGTTCTGTTGTTTGGAATCCTCATATTTGTTTATTTGTTAAAAATATGTGGTTTTTAATATAACAGACAATAAAGAGTATGTAATCAAAGTCTTTTAAACATATAGGGCACCAAAGCATCTGTAAGCGCACTGGTATCACAACCCTCGTGGGACAGGGCTTATTCTTTCACTCGTTGAAACATGATGCCTCTATGATCGCTGTTCAATGAGCCGGTTTCTTTACAAAGAGTAAATACTCATCTGTTCACTGGAGCCTGTAGAGTAAAATAAATGAGAATGTTATGCAATAGCCTGCTGTAGTCTGTTTTAGACACAACATGAGGATTCACACTGTCGCCGGGAAAGAGTGATGGAGTAAAAAAAGACTGCGCTTCATCCTCATGGGAGGAAATGAAGGATGGCTGTTCCAGTGAGTTTCTCTGGCGTTTTTTTAAAGGGCTTTTGCCCTCCTTTGCCCTCATTAAGGTTTATGGACTACAGGGTGGCCAGATATCTCCAGGCCAATATACTGATCACCCAATACACACAACACCCAGACTAGTTTCCTATTAATTGGACCATGTCAGAGGACAGGATATCATGTGAGTAAATGACTAATTGATTTGAGAGGGGCGCCTTTCTTTATTACAGTGGCTATATTTGCCCTAATCATCTGCAGTCACTGGTGGCCCACATTTAATGTTGGCTCACTGATGCATTTTTCTTTCTTTCTTTTTTTATTCTTTCAGATTATGAAGTTAAAATTTTGTGATTTATTTATTTATTTAAACAGGATTAATTATCTAGTATGGCTGCATGTCTCTGGTTACCCAGTGAACTGAACTGTTGTTCTTAGTGGAACTGAACTCCACTCTTTTGTAAGCTGGAGCACAAGAGCCCTGAGATGCTCTTCAAAGACAAGCACACTGTGCTGTAGAGTTCACACAGCTGCCCGGCTTGTTTTGGCCACCATCACTCCTGCCAAAAAGAGTTAAACCACTGCTGATGTGCTATTTCAGCTCAACATCTGAATGCTAGAATTACTTCCCTTAGTCAAAGCCCTATGCCCTTATGTTTCAAATCAAAACAAGGCCTGCTTTATCCACTGCAGTCTTCTGCGGTAGCAGTCTAAAATTAAATTTTTGCCACACCTGCCACATGACTCTTGTAAATCTGCTGCCCATAAATAATTTCTTACCTATCGTATAGCTGTGTTTTACATGATTTTATGGAAAAAAAAAAAAAAAAAGTTTGTCCGTACTGCAATAGAATTAAGCTAAGCTTGTCCATCATAGCAAAAGTCGCTTATTTTTATTTTTGAGTTAAAGCCTCATGGAGTTTTTATTTTAAAGCATGTTTGTATTTCTTTGTTGTGGTTTGCATTCATTATTATGATAAATAATGATTATTTCTGCTCGCTAACTCTAATTAGTACTTGCCCTTTGGAAAATATTTCCATTTTAATGGAATTATGTATTTTCGTTTAATCTGAAATAAATTGCTGTTAAATTGTAAAGGTTCATTATTTCAATTAATTGTACAGGCTTTTGTATAATTTTTAAATTTATTTAACCATTAAAACAGTAAAAATGGAATCCAGACAAATTAAAATGGAAATATCATATATCATATCATATATCATGTGGCAAATCAGCAGTCAACTGACCTGGAGCTCTTTTGCATTGGCCTCGGCCAGCAGACCATCTTTATCGTTAATCCCTGTTAATCACTCTTGAAAAAATGAGTATTTGCATTGCTATTAAGGAGATTTACCCTGTAAGGGTGTTTACATATTCAGAATATGCCTGATGCTTGTTTTCCATTATTGCATTGTTGGTAGACACACTGCTGTTTTTCCAAACGCTTTGTTTGAGATCACCAAATTAAACATTGGGTGCATTTAATTAACTCCGTTGGCACTACAGTATATTTTCATTCCCTCTTTTTCAGTACTGCTGTGTCAGAAAGCCTGCCTTTGTTTATGGTCGCTTCTCACCTTTCGTACGGATCTTTCACAAAGGCCAAAGAGAAACAACAAGTGTAGCGCCAGAGGGGAGAAATGCTTTCTGTTGTGTTGTTAGCATGTATTGCTGTGTTGCCAGAAGACAGCTGCTTCGTAATGTCAGAAGAATCAAGCAATTAAGCCTGGGAATCTGGCAGCAGTCTTGTTTGCTAAAGGCAGCCCCGCATGATTTTGAGTCATACGTGTTAGAATCACAGCAATGATGCACATGCATGTTTTTATTCACATTTTAATGAATTGGCTTTTATGTTTAATGAGCTCATTTATGCATTTCAAAGCTGTTAGAGGTCTATAAACCTGCTGGACGGGATGGCAAAAAAAGCTGTAATAAGGAATGGACACTGATTATGTCTAAACGCTTAGGGCTAAGATGCCACTAGATCTTTTTAGTCTTCTGACCAATATTAACTTCAAAATTCTTCTAAATTAAGATTATCTTTGTTGCAATGAAGAAAGCAAGTCACCCATTTTTGGAACAACAAGAGGGTGTGTAAATGACAGAATTATCAGTTTTGGGGCTATCCCTTTATGTGTGAAAAGTACTGTATTTATCTCTTTCAAACAAGGCCGACAGTTGTATTTCGCTGCTGTGTGAGTGCAGTTAGAGAGCCCCTCTCCCGAGACGCTGTAAACTCATTTCTCTCTGCTGCTGTTACCACATTAATGACACATGCCACCCCCCACCTGACGATCTCGCTGGGAACAAGCGGGAGATGCTACAAGACAGATGATGTGCTCTTCAATACTGTGTTAATAGGATCCCATTAGCGAGCTCCTGCTTTATGTATTCATCTCAGTGGACCTCAGATTCAATTGTCTGAAAAGAATTAAACTGAAAGATGTTGCTCAGTTGTTTAGCAACCATGTTACATAAAAACAAACGCCAGTGCTTTTAAAGCAAGGGCCCCGAAGATGTCACACCATGCAACTTTTATTAAAAAAAAGTCCCAGCTAAACGTTTTACACATTACTCTCAGGTTTAAGTCTTGTTAAGTCTCGCTCAGCTGGTCTGTAATAGAAGTTTATTAAGACTGGTGACAGTCATGAATCAGCTTGTGTGGAAAGCTCACTTTAGTAGATGTTACTTTCTACCATTCCTGACAGATTGAGTCATAAAGCTTCAGTCAGTAAGGTTTGCCTCTTTGTCGCCGTCTGTGTTTGAAAAGTTGGTGTAGCAGTTCCTTGCAGACTTCTATCCCATGCGTGGGTTGTGCTCCGGTCGGCACACTGTGGGTTGTGTAGCTGTAAGTCTCCGCACCGGTGGGAATCCTGTACTTAGTAATCACAGATTCGAAGCTATGTCTTGAAATATACGACCCAAATAAGAATTTTCATAGGATATTGTCACCTGAGCAAGTAAGTAAATAGGTCTGCCACACTGAAGGAAAAAGCATTACAATAAATCATGCTACCAGTGGTAATTAAATCAAACGAACAGTTACGTTAGCTAATATCACATCAAACCCTGCAAATTATTAGTACTGTTGTACTTGTTAAACGTTCTCAAATTATTAATGTTAACAACATCACTATTGCATGACTTATGTGTGTAGTGTTTATTAGCGTGTAGATTTAAATTTCTATACTCTAATCTCTCTAATTGTCACATCATTCGAATTTCATATTAAGAAATTATTTTAACCCAAACAGCAAACTATGCTCCCTTCAATCTGGTTGTTTTTTAAAATACAAATAAAAATGGAATCTAATTGTTTTTGTTTTTGTATTCACATGTGTTCTGGATCCATTCTGGATTACACTTTTTTTTTTTTTTTTTTTTTTTTTTTTTACATTTAATTATGCCAGTTGCTGTGAGAGTAGGCTATAATTAAACAATGCGCCTCCTGCAGAATCCTCAGCTGAATGAGGCCATATCCTGTACTTGCTTCTTTATGTTTACAGATGTGACGTAATGACAGAGTGCCATGCTCGAAATTCCTGTAAAAACCTGGGAAATTCCAGGTACCACGTACCACTCAAATTACAAGCTAATAGTTGTGTCTCGGGCTAAAGGAAGGTGACAGTTTTGAACACTGGCTGGTTATGTACTTGCTCGAGTATTGATTTTGGATCATTTTTAACCAAAAAAAGCTTTGGTCTGCAGCTTTAAACTACAATCATTAAATGATGTATTTTTATTTATCTTCACTTTTTTCTTTTATTTATTATGCATTTTGCTGTGTTTCCTGTCCTGCTGCAAACACTGCTAGTTTTTATGGAGCCATTTTACTTTTTTAAATATAGTATTATTTTATGTTGGGTTTTTTTCTATTTTTCTGCTTTTATTATTCTAGTTTCCTGCTGCTGTGCGCCAGTTAAAGCACAGGTATTTGTCACGTAGCATAATAGCAGAAGAGCCATTTAAAGTCACAGTGGCAGGGTTAAGTATTTTCTCTATCGATTTGCAATTTGGCAGACATTTGTAGCAAATCTCCACGCTGATCGTATAGAGCCCTGCTGAATAAATATGTGCTGGAAAAACAAGCGGCCGATCCTCACTATGCCGTAAGCAACAGATCTAAGGGGGTTGTGTATGTGATTAATGTGGGTTGCATTCTCTGACATTTTGTTTTCACCCACAGGTCCGTCTGTTATCACAAGGTTTTCTTTATGCCCACTAATCCAGCTTTGACAGAAAATGATTTGGCCACTTTGTTTCTGAAGATGGCTGTTGACATGCACCTCAAACATAATGTAGGCTTGAAGCCATATTCATGTTTTCTAATGTTTTATGGCATCAGAAATGCAACACACTGTTGTATTACTAAGCTGAACAGCATGTCACCTCTCACTTATTGTTTTTGCCCTGTGGGAGCTTGTGCACTGCTCATGCTGCCTGTCACTCCTTATTCTATTTCACTATTTACCCAGCACAGAATATCTTTCGTTTGGCTTCATATTAATTTCTGCCCTTTCCACTAAACATCAAAATTTAGAACCTGATTTGGACACGTTGTTTTTAATTATTTATTGTTTGTTTGTCTAAATGCATAGCATTTTATATCATATTACATTTTATGTTACTTTATATTCATTCATTTTATTTATTTATGTTTATGTTATGTTATTTTTTAGTTATTTTACTTACTGTTCGCATGTTTCTCTAGAATACTAACAGTTGAGGTCATAGGTGAGGAGTTGAGTACGCTGTTTCTTATTTATTTATCTAAAGTGAGTTGCCATATGGCTCTTTACACATTATCCACCGAGGGAGGGCGAGTGACACATGGCTGGCAGAGCTCCTCGACCTCTGATATCAGTTTCATGACTTTCTGTGTGTTTATTCACAGCTGCGTGTCATAGGATGCCACCCACATAATCTTTCTTGAGTAGTGCGTTCTGGGTGCTTGGCCTACATCCCTGCCACTCCTCTGACCCAAGCAGTATAAATCAAGCTTGTCCTTCTGTTTGGAAAAATTATTAACAATCCCATCATTCTTTCAACTTATGCTCTAAATAGGATTGGCCTTAACGGGTCAATATGAGGTTTGTGTTCTTTTAGGTTGCATGTGAAACGAGGAAGAGGCTGAAATGCTCTGATATACAGTGACATGATTGGAGGGACTGAGTCATCTGAGATGAAACCTCTGTGTGATGACAGCTGGCTCCTTGTTATAACACTCAATGCACAACGCTGCTATTTTCACCACTACAGAGAGTCTGGAACTGAGGAAGCACCTAAATCCACACCGAATGCTGATTTTAAACCTCAACAGCAGTAATTATTGTTTTAAAGGAACAGTTCAAAAAATCTAAATTTCTATTTTGAAGGACTTTATTTTTATTTTTTTCTGTTGAAGACAAAAGGAGTTATTTTGAAAAAGACCTCAAATGGGAAAAAGTGTCGATATTATGGACAAAAAGAGTTCCACTGAATATTTTTAAGCTCATGCAGGTTTAGAACTAAATGTTCATTTTTGGAATGTTTTACCCACCCGTTAATGTGAGAGGATTAATTCAGCAGGAATGGGCAGCATCTGTAGACGGAGCAGCATCTTATTAGTACTGGATGTCCGTCCTAAGGTCAGCACACAGGAGGCATGCTGGCGAATTAATGGCCTGACAGCTCTGTCACATTCCATGGGCTTTAGGTTGAACCGATGGAGTGTTTTTCTGCGGGTCACACAAAACCACCGAGCGGCCCCAGGATATCACATTCTCTACATATTACAGTGCAGAGGAGAGCATAAGACTTCTTTTTAAAGTAACACTTCAGAAATGTGTATTTCCACAGTTTTATCCAGGCTCTGGAGACATTAGCTGGAGTTTTGGCCAAAGCTTTTAGCTTACGCTATTAAACCTTCAGTATATATTAAGTCTAAAACACATTGAACAGGCTGTTAGTTACACTCATAAAATTGAGCTTGAATTGAAGTAATTAATGTAAGCTATACTTACGTTTTTATGGTTACCCCATTAAAATAGATCCAGTCATCTGCTGATAACATACAGTAAGTGGCATTCTGGCAAGGTATCATATTTCTATTTAGTTTTGCAGATGGATTCTCTAAACACAACAAAGCAAGCTCCCTTACATCTGTGAAGGACATCTGTGAATGTTCACATGGGCAGCTGTGAAGGAAAAAATAGATGGTATCCTGGTTTGACTTAGACACTGAATTTAGATGGTTCTTGTGCTGATCTTGTTGCAATAAATACATGCAACTGACTTTTGTATAGAATCTATAGCTGGGATTTTCAATTAAAATTCCAAGAAGTCATATCTCTAATCTATTAGCTATGTTTCCTTCCCAGCACAGATCTAGCCAATACTTGAAATAGTTCTAACTTTTCATCTGGCATATGGTATTGCTTTCTAAAACTAAATAAGTCATAAAAGATGAATATACTGGGCCCTGAGAGTGGTGTCTAAGAAGTG
Organism: Puntigrus tetrazona; assembly: GCF_018831695.1. Lineage (NCBI taxonomy): Eukaryota > Metazoa > Chordata > Actinopteri > Cypriniformes > Cyprinidae > Puntigrus > Puntigrus tetrazona. The sequence goes on along the minus strand of NC_056707.1, from coordinate 16,279,195 downwards.
GTGTCTTTTTCAGTTGAGCCTGATTAGATAGAATATTAAAATATAAGATCAGATTTTTCTGTTTTATCAGACTGTTATTAATTCACCTTTAGATATTTGACTGTTTGCCCACTTTTATATTTTAAAATAGGTTAACATCTCTTTTTATACCATCTCCAAATGCTTTTCCAAGTTATTACAGTGGTTCCAACAGGATTTTGAGACTTGTGGCAGCAAGTGACGTCACATTAATTTGTGACATTTATGACGAGTTTTGGCATTTCAGATCTGTTCTACTCTATCTGTCGCATACTGTAATAGAGCAAAGTACCAGTAAACATGACCCATTACTACATGTTAACCAGGAATCACTATGTCGCTATACTGATTTATAATTGTCTGATAAAATCAATGTACATCTAACTTACACTAAAAATATACTACATGTGGTGGTTTTGTCTCATTCAGCACACTACTTGTATTACATGTTTATTGACAAAAGCACACGTTTATTTACAATATGCTTTTGCTATCAGAGGTGTATGGTAGGTTAGTCAGAATCTTCTCTGAGTTCTACACACTACACACAGAATTGAACAGATAACTAGCAATGGACAGAACAAACTATCTGACAAACCAATGTCAAACGTAGACCTGCACATTAAGTGATGCAGAGTAACATAACCCCAGCAGTAATGAGTTTGTGTTGGCTGAAAATGTTAAGGATAGTTTTGGATGTTTCTTTTAAGGCAATAATTAAAAGAAATTACGATTTTAAAATCTAAATGTATTTCAAAACATTTAATGCCTTTATTTGAACTAGCTGTACTGCTTAAGTATAGTACTTAAATGTGTTAGAATAGTAGCTTTTACAATAAATTCAAAAGCAAGAAGTAAAAAACTTTTTGAAATTGCGACTGCATGTTTAGCTTGTGACTACATGTCACCTTTTTCACTCATGAGAAGTTTGCATCCCTATTGTAAATGTAGATAAAAAAAAAAAATAAAAATTTTCAGCCACATGGATCATAAAGTCCTGTGTTTGCGTAGAATGTCTGTCCTTGGTGCATTTTATGGTTTCCATGGGAACAAATTCACATCTGCCTATGAAACACTTCTCTAAAGAGAAAAATAGGAGTGTTATTCTTTAAAAAACAGTTTAATTAAAGCTTCACGTTAATGTGGAAAATTTTCTTTATCAGAAACAACACTTTTCAATGCTTTCTGTTTTTTAATAAATCACAAAATGATACAAGTTTCACCACTCAACTAAAAGAGCAGTGTTTAAAGCGGCAGTGTGCACACTCCTCAGGAAGTCATTTTAAACTGTTGTAGTATTTCAGCATTGAGAAAACCACACACTTCACCTTTGAAAACACATAGTCTTTACGTCTCAATTTTCTTTCTCCCTCTTACACACTCTCTCTCCTCTGATCAGCATCACAGGATGGGAGTTTGCATTATTCATGCCTGGCGGAAGACATGACAACCAGCCCATAAATCTACAAGCACTTCCTCTTCTCCGACTATATGATTATGAAGGAAAAGAGAAAGCCCTTGTAAAAGCATCAACAATAGACTCTTTACCTTGTATACAAGTCAAAGTGACATTTTATGTCTTATAGGTGAAAACATAAAAACATAGTGTACAAAAAATAAAAAGTAAATTTACAAATTAATTTCAGTTAAGCATTCAAAATCCATTTATGCTATTCTATGTGCTTAAGATATGTACTACATGTTATATTAAATTTTTTTTGCACTGTTTTATTTTAGGTTTAGTATGGCATTATAGTACTATGCAGTAGGCTTGCTGCTATAGGCGGTGATAAGCCGCAGCACTGGTTACGCCACTGGTTACATTTAAAAAGTTATGTTTAAGGTATGTGACAGGGATTTGAGTGTTCATTGGCTGAGTGGCAGCCTGTCATGTCATTGGGTTGAGCTTCCACTTTTAAGCATTATTCATGTGCATTTCAACATTATATATGACAAAGGCCTCGTGTAGTCTAATCACAAAGTCTATTTTACTTTTGCATCGTTCATACAGAGGATAAATTTAAAATAATTAATTTACTATTATAAAAACGTTACTATGTGACGCTTCTATCGTCACACAGCTCTCAGAACCACTGTGGCTGCTGCTCTGCCATCGCTGTCCTCCTCGCGACGACGTGTGTGTTTACATTAGGTGTGTTCAACGTGAAGTGGTGTATGCATCAAAGTACCGCGATTTTAACAAGCATATAGAACCATCAGTTGTAAAGGCTCTTGATGCACTTTGTCATACTGCAGCGCCACTTTAAAGTGAACACACCTAAAGTCAGTATGCAAATTAGCAGTATTTATTCACTTATTGTAGCTTCTCTTTTATGCGGTCTCCACCTTTTCTACACACTCTACACCCATACCAAGTGAACAATACCACTCTGAAACATGGGGCTTTTCAATTCTTTACACTTTCCGTTTCCATTTTCCATTTATCCTTAACAAGTGTAATTTAAAAAAAACAAAACAAAAAAAAAACTAAACTATTTATATATAATTTCACCTGCATGTTCTAATGAGTATATAATAAATGAGAATAATATAAATCTTTTTGGCTCTTAGAAATACACATTTGATAGTAGTAGTAAATTTATGTTTTTTGTAAAAATCAGTAATATCTGTAAAAACATTTTTTAGCAAAAAAAAAGTAGCATACATTTAGTCCACCTCAAAAAAAAAATTGTATAAACACATAGGTTAATCACAAATATACCATAATTATACTCCATTACTCCTGCTTCAATACATTTAATACATATCCACATTAATATATAATAAAATCGGACAAGAATACCCAGATTTCTGACTCAATACCATGGTGCAGTTATGGTTACTATAGTAAATCTATGGTAAATTATGGGGAGTTGTAGATTAAAAAGTCTTCTGACTGTATCGTTGTGAACAGTTTGTCAGCGCTGTCTTCGTAACATTATTTGTTTTTCTTGCTGGCACTCTTCAAATGACTAGCGCTCTTTCGCTCTGCATTTGCCTCATAAACATTACATTGAACGCTTAACAAACTCCCGTTATCGTTAATCGAGGTGATGATCGTAATTAATAATTGCAATTACAATTACAGGGGAATAATCAACAGTCATGATATTTGTCATAATCGTGCAGCAGCCCTAGAAAACAATCAGGTAGATTAAGTCGATTTTTTTGGTGAAAATAATGTTTCAATGATGCTAAAGAAGTGTATATCATTATATACTAGCATTTAGTAATATTTTGAATTTACTTTTTTGTTTTTTGTCGGTCGATCTGTCAACAGTTCTAATTATCATTTGCATTTTTTTCTCTAGTAGTTACATTTTTTAAATGATGAAAGGATTTGTACAAGATTTACTTTTAGTTAACAATAGTAGCAGTTGTTTGTAATGTTTCTAGGTGGTTGCTTGGATGTTTTGGGTGGCTGCTGGAGTTGTGTTTTTGCTTTAGGTGGTGTTTACACTGGCAGTGATGTTTTTTTTAGTGAACCAAGCTCATTAATTTGAAGGCAGTTGGCAATCCCTCTTTGAAACAGATGCAAGTACACGATCAGATCGTACAAGTCAGAATGAGATTCAGTAGGAGACTGTGTGCAGTTGTGTTTTGTTTATCATGTGTATCAGTCTCTGCTACTCTCCTCTCAGACGGACAATATCTAAAGGACAAGATTTCAAAGAAATCCCTAAAGCCATTGCTTCCAGGAGGATGCAGTTTACCCGAGCATGAAAACAACCGTTTTTTTTTTTCTTCTCTTTCCCTCTCCTCCCTGTGGTTCATCACAGTCTTTTCTAGATTAGGTTGTGCCTTTTGAGAGAAAGTGGTATTGCGTAGAGTTTAGTATTATCAGAAGTAGAATTTGAAATGAAAGCTACTTGCGTCAGTGGCCGTGTTGTGTATCGTCCTTTTATTAGTTTCACATGCCATTTTATTGTGGAATGACATGCATACTTGCAGCGAGAGAGCACAACACTTGTCCTCTGTCTTGCTGCCTCTCTGCAAAAAGACACAAAGGTGACTTGACTGGCTTAGAAATGTAGACGTAAAGCAGCACCGAGATGAACAACGTTTCTCTGTTAGCAAGATCAGCACTGTAATCAGAGCTGTGCCATTAAGCGCTTAGCAATGTAGAAGTGCCATTCTAACCGTGCGCTTTGATCATAGAGAACTTTTTATTTAATGTAACACGGTTTTAAGTGAGACAAGTAAAGCTACGCAGTCAAAATATGCTGAAGAACATCAGAGTGATGCACTTTTCTAACATATTTAACACCAGAAACTGCTTGTGTAAATCTCAACGCCCTCACTGTCACAATGACACTGTGTGGAGTGTTTCTTCAGGAGAGTTTTTACTGTTAAAGCAGCTTTTGTTTTTGCGCTGAGCTACTGTGTCTATATCTGGGTCAGTAACAAAGAGCGAAAGGATGCGGAAAACCCACAAAAAACAGGAGAATTCATTTTATACTTTTTTTTTTTTTTTTTTTTTTTAAATATCGTAGCATTTATTTACAGTTTTGTTCTTATGTCTGAGTTTGAGCTGAAGTTCTATACATTTTCTCTGAGAACAGCTGTAGGTTATAAAATGGTGACCAGTAGTGTGTGCCATTTGGAAATTTCACAAGCTTGATTATCACACGATTTAATTTATGAAGAAGAGAATCGCATTTACATCCGAATGCAAACATTAATCTGCATGGAACAGAACAGAAGTGCAGCTGTAAATGGCCTAAATCATTGAGATAAATGAAATGAACACTGTGTAACGTGTGCTGAAACTAAATAACAGTGTTTCTTAAAAAGAGTAGACATCAACCTTAAGTCTGTATCACATGAAAGGGTTTAACAGTTAATGCATACATTGGATGACGTGCAGCTTGTGAGGCTGATGACGTAATTATTCGACTGTCATCAAGGTACTTTTACAGTTTTGCGCTTTCTCTCAGCAAGTGAACTAGTTGACACAAAGTCCAAATATAGCTTTCTACAAATATATAGCTTTCTTTCTGCGTAAGACTGGTTTATTCAGTGTACTAAAGCATCTCTTTCATTGACTTTCATTAAATGGAATAGCCTCTTGTCTTTCTGTTGAGTGTTATGTTTTTTTGTGTGTTTTTTTTTGAGCGAACCTTGAAGGCTTTCTCTGAGAGAGGTGCTCTGGATACTTGTGTATGAAAAGGAGGAGAAAGCCAAAGAAAGAAAGGTTCCTCATGGGTTCCTCACTGAGCATCTGTGCTCAACTAAACTACTGTTATTCGTTCAATTCTACAGATCCCCAGTTCCGTGTATGTTTGTGAATTAAATATTTTGACTAATTTAATTATGCTTTCAGCTACCATTAAGGCTCTGAACACCGTTTAGCACATTTTGCAATATTTCTAAATCCATTGCACTGAATTATGCAGATTTTTCTCCGTAAATCAGCTCGGAAAATGCAAAAAAGATTCCATCTGGGTCTACTCATGAGGAAAGTCATGATTTGGATTGGTCTCACTTCACACATTCACACAGCCACACTCCACTGACAGATTCTTTATGCAATAGTACATTTAAAGGGATAGGAAAAGGTTTTTTTTTTTTCTAAGCAACATTCCACAGTGAAGGACTAACAGGGTCAGCCTGAAAGATGATCAGGGTGACTCTTTTATCATTTGCATTTCCAGTGTAGCTAAATATTCAAGTGATATTTTTAAACCATTCAAATGCAAGAAAATGTCTTAAAATGATTGCATAAATGATGGCAGAATATTATGTTTTTGTGAACTCCCTTTAAAGTCAAAACACCTTCCAACAGCATTCAGTGTGAATGAAGGTTTAAATGGTCCTAATAAAACAGCGTTAATTTAGGTGCTGCTGGGCAGTTAGCATGGGTGCTAAGGAGGTTTAGCAGTGAGTCAGCATGAATTCAGATGTGGACATCAGTATCTGGCCATGAAAATGTATCATCTATGCTTATTAACTCTCTCAGCTTCTCTAACCCATCATGTCAAATGATATCTCATGCAATGCACCATTTTTTCTGGCAGTTTTTCACTTAGCTGTTAACCCGTCTTTGGTGACTTGATGTAGCCAAATAAATATTTCATTGACATTTGATCTGAAGGCTCTCCTAACCCGCCTGGCAGAGATTACTTTGTAATTCTAACGAGAAGTGCGTGTGTGTGTGTGTGTGTGTGTGTGTGTGTGTGTGTGTGTGCGCGACAGCTCTCACAGACAGGCCTCTGGGCCGGTGCTGTAAACAGACTTTGACCTCCTCACCCTGCTCTAGTTAATTAGGCTGGCTTACCCAGCGTAAGCTCTGGGATTTCATGTTTCAGATGAATACCTAACAGATAAAATACACTACCGTATTCCATATTCCTAACATATTCCTTGCTTAAAGGGATTGAAAACTCTGTCTCTTTCTTCAGTGGAACTCGAAAGTAGAAGAATGCCTCTGTGTTTCTATTGCTCAAACAATAAAAATCAATGAAGTCCAATTTTAAGCCTGTGACAACCAAAGAACTTGCAGCGCTGAATGCAGACGCTGAATGTTTGCACCTTTCGTTGCATATGTCTGTGCTAAAAATTTGGGCCAACTAGCAAAACCTGTGATTCGCACCTGTGTGAGAGGAAAAGGCAGAAGTCTCTATTCGTCATTTAAAAACAGAACCAGCTAGCACAGTGGATTTACACACACTGGAACGCTTGAATCTGAATCATAGTGATTACGTTCTTCATTCAAACCATCTGTTGGCTTTATTTTAGACCACTTTGAATTCCGTTGTTTGAACAGAAACATGGTTATGTGTGTCTTTTATCACAGAAAACTAAACGTAATTTAAATGCAGTTTTGCTATTAAGCAACCGCACAGAAAATACCTGCAAGACCTCAGCATTATGGCCGTTTCTTTTGTGTGCTCGAGTACCAGTTTTCTAAAGGACATTTTGCTTCATTCGTAATGACATTGCATGTTATTTGTTTTGCAGAAACATGTAATTAAAACCTCGGCAATGCAAAAACACAAGGACCTTATTAAGCTTTTATTTTCCCATGCTTTTAGAGGGCAGCCGAAGCGGCTCTTGTGTTGACTGTTAAGTTAATGAACGGAGTGAAGTATGCATGTCTTGAAGGGATGTTTCCTGTGTCTGAGTGCAGTATTCTCTGCTACACTAATGCTGTTTGCTCAGGTCATTGATGCCCAGCCATGCACAGAGCAGAACCACAGGAAATAACAAGGCTCTTCAGCCGCCAGCACTGCTTGATCCGATGTGTGGCGACAGCCATTTGGAAAACAGTGAGTTTCAAACACATAGGGATTAATTCTTTTTGCTTAATTGAATAATTATAGAATATGTGCCAGCCTTCTTTTCATGTCTCAGTGGCTGACTGGAATTCAGCAGACCCTCGTGGAGGAATTGTGTGTACGCTAACCCTCCAAGGGCCCCGTGTGGCTCACTAATGCACAGTGCCTAATGTTTTAGGGGGACCCTTTGCGAGGACAAGGGTTTAGTGTGGATGTCATTTAGTCAATCTCACGATCTTCCAAACTTGTTTGAAGATATTTTGAAGGAAATATAACAGTTGCTGGTGGAAAAAAATGCTATGGAAGTCGGTGGCTGCCAGCAACTAATAAACTGGCAAATTAATCATGTCAAATGCATTTGAAAACATTAAAAACATTTGCTGTTAGCATTTCTAGAACGCAAGTACTGCTTGAGATGACTAATCTGTAAAACTGATACAAAATATCACTGCTAGGTAATAATTGTACTTGCTTACCCACCATAGTATAGGTGCCTGCTATGTGTAAAATGGCTATGAGAGAAATGGTGAAGAAAATATTAGTTGTGTAATCAATTTGTAGATAATTTGAACATCTACGTTGGTTGATAAATGTCAGAATCAGGTGAAAGTCATGTTAAAGTTACACTGTGATAATAGGGGTCATTGTCAGTCATTGAATCATTCATACACACTGGAAAGGAATGATCTGTCTTCATGTCACAATTGGCCTTTTCTGCATTTCCATTTCAGTTCATAATGTTCAGAGGATGTTAGCATGCTGGCAGCTCTCGGTGTACAGTGCTGAAATGCCTCGGGCTACCCTGCTTGGCAAAGTTAGGGCAGAACTAATTCAATAGGTCACACATAGTCAATGTTGTCATCAGGGAGTTCATGCATGGCTGTTCGACCCAAGCCATGTCACTCTGTCAACATTTGCTTGTATTTCACATTGCCTAAAGAGTGTTTGATATGGCACTGTGTGCCTTTTCAGATCTTGAGATAGTCACACGCTCTGCCATCAATCATGTGTGAATCATATCAGACATGACACTCAGTGTGTGTTTGGAGTTTTTTATTGGACCCCTGATGTGTGTTGCACACACACAAGTATTTAATATTTTTTTATATTTGACAACTGAAAAAAAAAAAAAAAAACATTTTGGCATCGTAAATTCAAAGGATGAATATATCGTAAGTCACAAATTGACCTGAATCAATACATAATATTATAAATATCATATCTAGAAATAATAATTATGAAAATTCAAAAAAATGTATCCACATTAAAAATTAAGCATTATATGTTTTTTTGACTTTGGCTACATTTGAAAGTTTGGGTCATCTTTTTTTCTTCTGAACAGAAATCCATTTATTTAGCAAGAGCTCAGTTGATCAAAATTTACAGAATTAACTTTCTATTCATCATGGAATCCTGAAAAAAACAATATCACTGTATTCTCAAAAACACTAGGCAGCACGGCTGTTTTTAACACTGCAGTCAAAATGTTACTTGAGTGATTTCAGGTCAGTGAAGGCTGGAGAAATGAGGCAGAAAATTCAGCTTTGCCATTTCAGGAATAAATGAAGTTATTAAAAGACGAAACATTAAGATTTTAAATTGTATTAGTATTTCTTGCCATTACTATATAAGTGATACATAAATGCAGCCAAAGTGAGCGTAAGAGACTTGAACAATGAAATGTAAATGTAAAAAAAAAATCTTTAAACATTAGTGTAACTGTGATTTCTACTAGGCCTATATGTCATTTAAAATATACTGTAATATACATTACTTCAACAGGTATGTGTAACCCTCGAACCATACTGGAACATAGAATGTGACAAATACATTCATTGTAGAGAAAGTGTCTTGTTATAAATCCAGTGGAGTGTAATCTAGGTCTATGTTGAATACACGTTGAGGAACATTGTGCATAAGTCTTCTGGGAGCAGAGAACGACCGCAGGGCATCATGACTCTCTTGTAGCCGTCACACATACTGCATCACTGATTTGATCTGTGCCTTCCTAATTTTATCTCTCTAGGAGATCGGACAGCGTCAGCTACATTTCAAAACCTAGTGAGCTTCTGAGCTAGACAGTTTTTTTTAAATTAATAAACCTATGATGCATCAAAAAGGTTGACAGCTTACTAGATTTTGGGAAAGCAGCCAGTGTCGTTTTCTCACACACACACACACACACACACACACACTCTTGCGTACAACAGGAGGACAGATGTAATGGGATTTGTAAGGTTAAAGATTAATACAGGATAGCGGTAAAAACGGTGAACGTGTGGTAAAAGTGCTGAGTCAAACCTCTTGCTTGTGCCGATAACTGAGCCAAATACACACACTGAGCGTGTTTGAAGCACAGGCCTCGGCGCAGGATGAAATGCTGTTCCTCTGGCCTTCTTCCAAAGAAGAAAGGAAACAGGTTTGCAGTGAAGAGTGGTAAAGGTGGTAGAGGGCTGGGAATGTGATTAGAGTGTCAGCAGGGCGGGGAGCAGACGGATGGTAATGCTTGAAATGGAGCCCCACGTCTCATAAATATTCTTTGGGGGAGGCTTTATAGGGTAATACAGACTGTGTGTTTGTTTCATGGAGAGACAGGTCACACACACACATGCGTATATGCTATCTGTCACGTTTAGGCACATATACTTATTCTGTATTATTGCTATTTTTTTTTTTTTTAGATTCAGTGTGAGTGTATTTTTATGCTTCTGTTCTTGTACATTTACACCACAAACGTACAGAAGCACAAAATTGCCTGACCTCATAGCCGCATGTAAAAGAGGAGCAGCTGTGGGGCTGGACAACCGATGAAGTATTGTATAGAAATAATGAACTGGAGTGGCCACAGTGCAGTATTAACAGCAGCAAGTTCTCTTTTTTTCTCTTAGTAACAAGGCACGAGAGTTTGAAGTGTGATTAGATGTCATCGAGTGGTCAATCAGCCTCCCGGTGAGCTGATAAGCACTTTGAGCCTTTGGTCCTCACCCAGACATGACCTCTAATAGGGCTTGTTTAATGAAGCTGTAAAATGTAACGGCTTTGCCTCCAGGTTGGTAGAGGCTGGTTTGAGATCTTATTCATTATACTGTAACACACAATGAATAGCCTACAAAAAAAAAACAGATGTAGTTTCTTATACATTTTTAAACTGTTTAATGTAAGTGCTTTTTGACATGAAAAAATTACTTTATAAAAGTGGCTCTAAAAGTATGTTTAAGAAGTGAATTAAATAACTCATATTCTTGCAAAATATATGTGTCATGATATAAAATTTTCACTGCACAGTTATTGTGGAAAAAATAGTGTTATCTTAATATCTATATATAGATAAAAAAAAAAATACAATTACTTTTTAACTATAGGTGAATTCCAAAAGGCTTTTTGTGCTCTTGAAGGGCACTTTGTGAAGGGAATGCCATTTGTAGATGCGTTCCAAATGAAAATAAACACCTGAATCCCTTCAAGAAGGAGCCTTCCGGAGGGCCATTAAAGCGATAGTTCACCCAAAAATGAAAATTCGATGTTTATCTGCTTACCCCCCAGGACATCCAAGGTGACTTTGTTTCTTCAGTAGAACACATGCAAGAATTTTTAATTTGGTCAGTACCTTTCCCAAGAGAGAGTTCCAACCAGCGTATACAAGAGGTAATGCTTCAAAGAACACACTTGAAGGGAAAAGGGCATAGGGGTGCTCACTTTCATTTGGAATTCTCTATTTAACTGTACACTTATAAAAAAGACCTTACTATTGATCGGCACTTTTTTGCAGACTGAGGTGTCTGTCTTTTTTACAGAATCATAAAAAACCCTCCCTCACTTGTTTTATCAGGTGTGAGTAAAGTGTGTGGCAGTAGTAGCTACACACCGGATAATTACGGGTCCTGTACGATTTACAATACTCTCATATAGTACTAAAACTATTTCAGTCATTTCATTTTCTTAATATCATGGTTATCATACTAATATATTGCGACACCCCCAGTGTGTAAAGTATAATACATTTTTATTCTTTTGATTCGGGGGGTATATAATGTTCTTGAGAAGCTTTGTGGCGTTTAAACCCTGAAGGGTGTGAGCATTCAGGTTGTTGCTCAGTGTCATGATGTCTTTTTAATCTTCTACTCAGTTTCTCTTGCTGAGTGCAGCAGGAGATCAAGAATTGAACGTTTGAGTCTGATTACATTGAGAAGGGTTGAGACAGATTACCTGTCTCTGATTGCCAGTGGAGTGGGCCGTCTCTCTTTATCTCTCTTTCTCTCACTTCCTGTTCCCTTTAAATCTGTTACACTGGCACGGAATCCTGGACAGACTTACTGCTTATCACCCACAGCGTCCGCCATGACACTTCCATAATGTAATAGGGCAAATAGAGGACATAAATGAATTCTTTCTCATTATATTCACTCAAAAGATTCATATATATATATGTGTATATATATATATATATTTATTTATTTATTTATTTTTTTTGACTTCTTTGGACGTTGCACTAAAGCTAATCCACCGCTTTTCTCCATTAGCTTTACTGATTTGTATTGTTAAACCAGTCCATACCAGTTGGGCGTCAGTGTTTAATCTACACCCCGCCACTGAGGTTGTTGATGCCAGCTGGAGGCTGTATTGATCTTGTGTTCTCTGCCCACCGCGGAGAGAAGCACAGCAGGCATTGCATTGGGCAGCCCGGGGCTCCTAGCCGCACGGACAACAGATCTCTCCACGCCTGCTCCATCAAGCTTTGCCCTGGCAGCAGTGCTTTCTGATTAGCTGTGGCAGCTGTGGCCAACAGGGCGATGTGCCCAGCTGGCACAGGTACCTGATGTGGCAGCTGCTCTCAATAAAGAGCTGCTGACACCAGCTGGCCACTAGAGGACCAGCAGGCAGAGGAGAAAAGGAGAGACGGCATCGGCACAAATAGAGCAGCACACACATGTTGGTTTTGAGTTTGTTTATGGATCAGGAAGACTTGATAGATAATTGCTTTTTGAATGCAAAGAAAATATAAATAATGACTTCTGGCTGGGCAAAAGGTTTAGCTTTTTTTCAATTTCTGGAGATATAATTTCAGTGTGCAGACATCTATTCTTTTGTTTATTGTTTCCGTGCCCTAATTGAAGTGTACCAGTATGACTTGCATCCTTGAAAGGGATGGGCAGTATTTCAAATTCATGTATATGAAATACAATATTTAGTATCTTAGTATACTTGTATTTTCAGGCCTATGTTAGATTATATGTATTTGCAAAATGGGAATCCTGTTTGTCTGCAAATGTTGCCAGTAATTTAGAAACTAGCTTGTTTTGCCAATGTATTGTATTTTCATGGCCAGGAAAATTCAATGAAAACCGAGTATCTCTTCCGCTTCTTGTTGTCTGCGGAAATTAAGTTTGAAAATGCTCACCGTCCTAGCATACTGTATGTATCATCTTCAGTTATTTGCTGCGGTAAGTGCTTTCTACAGTGCATGTAGTTGTATGTGTGTGTGTGTGTATTGGCCAGCGCTGACAGGAAATCATTAGCGCTGTCTAGGAGGAAAGGTGCAGAGTGACGCAGCTCTAATGGAAGCTAAGGTTGCTGTCTGCTCTGCCAGAGACCCCTGGGGAGCGCCTGGAGCATCCATCCGCCTGTCTGTCTGCTGTCCCCTGCTCTCTGCCTGTCTCCGGCTCCCTCGCTCTTTATGTGTATACACTCTTGCTCTAGAGCTCAAACGCCATGACTTCCGCCTCTGCTTTGGCTTTCTCTTGTTTAACAACTCGTCACTCTGATCTTACATCAGTTTAGATTTGCTCACCTCACAGGTTGTTGGTTTTCTGCTGAAAACCAAGATGCTCTTGAGGCAGTGCTGAGACGGCGCTAGTTTACGAAGCTTCATCTGACCTGAGATCAGGTCTTGCCGTCCATCAGAAAGTTGCACTGTCAGACAGGGCAGGTCTTTTCCCCACTGCGAGCTAAACAGGTGTTTGGTTATTGCCCTGTACCTCTGTGGATTGGCGGTTTATTATTGCTTGGATCTCTCCAGTGTGAGTTTGCGGGGGCGAGCACATGTCTTTGAACAATTGCCTCTTCCTGTGATGCTGCCAACGTATTGTTTTTTCTTAAACTGCCAATGAAAGGAGATTGTCAGAACAGAGCAGAACAAAGAGACAAGGAAAACGGCACATTACCTTGGAGGAATCGTTCACAGTCGGGCCGAATGTTGAGAATATGTTCTTATAGACATCTTTAATATTTACTTTTTTAAACTTTTTTTTTTTTTTTTTTTTTTTAGTAGAAAGTTCTACTCCTATCTTGAGAAAATGTCTCTTTGAGACTGCATAACAGTATATTGTTTGATTTTTAAGTCAGACTGTGTGTTATTAAAGTCTTTGCATGTCAAGCTTATGGCTTAGCCAGTCAGGATGCTTGACAAAGCCCCTGCAGACACATCTCGCCCACTTAAAACTAGCAGAGAGATTTACGTGAACTGCAAGATTTCTCTTCTTCTGACTCACATTTGAGACCAAATTAACCCTAAAGCCTACTGTTTCACATTTCTAAGGCCTCTAAATAATCAGAAAAAGTAAAAAACAGAAAACCCACCTATGTGTCTATATTTTTTGTAGCGGTTAGCCTACTAGTGTTATTATGAATATGTCACCCTTCTGGTTGTTACTCATGTCTTTTATGCATTTTATATAGTTAGTAATAGTTCAATTACACGAACAAGAATTTTATTATTAAATTGTAATGCTGTTGCTTTCTAAAAAAAACCCATTATGCTTACAATGGGCAATTAAGTTGCTATGTAAAAGTGTTCTAGGAGAAGTAGCTGAAGAAGTCTTTTATAAGAATCAGAGACCAGAGACATACTCGGTCGAGCCTGTTTTGGTGCAGGTTGCACCAAACGTTTAAACGATATCGCCCATAGAAACAGTTAACTTTAATTGTAATAGTAATTAACGATATTACTGTTTTACTGTTTTGATTAAATGCAGCTCTGGTGAGCTTGAGAGACTTCTGAACTCTGCGTTCAGAACAATACTGTGGCAGCAGCAATCGAAATTGGAGCACAAGTTATTCTAAATATATCCATGGGTTGGGATTCGGTTTGTTTGTTTTTTAGGTTAAAATCTGTGGTGGTTTTATACTGGTGCATATTCAGTGAACACGTATATAACCATTGCATTTGTCCGAAGAGACAAAACCTTTTTACCAGTGACTTGTGATCTGACACCATGTAATCTGTACACTAGGTGGTCTTCTTTTCACTGTAACCACTGTTAGAGCGGTGCAGTTTTTAAATGCCCTTCTGTTTGTTTTCATGCCATTATGAGAGTAAAGAGAGCTGATGCACGTGTTTGTATGGAGCACCTGTCCCATGATGCATGTGATATCTCTTTTCTGTAGGGCTGCGTGTGTGTGCTGTGAGTGCCTGCGCTCAACAGTCTGACGATAAGAGACTAAGGGGAGGAGAAGTGAAATGAGCTGCTTTATTCTGCTGAAATATGCTAATGAAATTCACTTAGGCTTCATTTCCCAAATGTTTGCTCTCTTCTCTGAAGTAAGGTTTGATTTGGTTTTTTTCCTTCCTTGGATGGAGCTATGCTGTATTATTCTTCTGCTGCAGGGTTTTTGACTGCCACGGACATGAGCTAATGTTTTGTCCACTATTCGAAAAGTGTCTAAATTTGTTTGCGTATGCGTGCTTGATATTAAGGCTTGTGACTTGTTGCATTCCCAGCATCATCTGCCAAGCATTAAAGATGTCTGCTGTGAGCGATAGCAGTCTAGAAACTCTCATTCTGCTTTGCCCTCATGAACTGGCTTTTCCGTTATCGTACTGTAATGTAGGTTTGTTTCTGAAGGCTTAAACTTGATAATTTCATGGAAAGGCAATCCAAGAATGTACAGTGATGAGCTCAAAATGATGGCTGGATGGTTTGGTTCTTGACTATTTAACAAAGACTTTTAAATCCTTATGGGAAAAATGAATGAAGAAAAAACCGAGGCAGCTGAAAAAGTGGAATAGCATGTTACACTATGTAGGTAAATGCTAGACCACTCTCTTATTACCTTCATTCAAAAAGTGCTTTTCTCATTGCTCGTTTCGGACAGCTTAAATGGCATTGCTGTCCCGTTTTGATTATTATGAGATAGCCTGGGAAGGTATATGTCTATGTAGACAGCGAGGCAGCTCTCTTGGAACAGAGCTGCTCAGTCTCTTGACTGTTTGTACCGGCAGCATAAATAGAGCAGTCAGCAAAAGCAGTCTCCACAGCCCCTCAGTTCTCCAGTGTGTGTTTTGTTTGCAGCAAGAAAGTGGGTGGTATGTGCGTGTTGATTGTCGTGAATTGTCAGAAATGCAAGGGGGGGGGGGCAGAAATACCGCAACATGTAGCTCACAGCCCTCCCGTTTCTCCACTTCGCTGAAGGCTATTATATCCAATCACTGGGCCATGGACAAGCATGCTGTAAAACACATGACATTTACAATACTGACCTCCTTTTGTGATGAACTCCCTTTGTAAGAGCATGGAGGGACGTTCTTTAAATCACGTTCCTGGGATGGATGGGGATTCTGGACTGAGGGTCTTTAATTTTAAGCTGGACTGACAGGGTTGTATGATGCACATAACTCACCTGCCACAGCATGCCTGTCTCTAAAGGCCTCTCACACACATGTGGGCGGCCTCAGCTGCTTGTGACCAGGCTGACATTGTATTTTGATTTGTTACGGCTGAGCATTAAGGGCTTGAAATATCATTCTTCTTTTTTTCTGTGATGTTGCCTTTACATTATCGACTGTTTGTGATTGTTCAGTGCACTTTCAATTCTAATCATTTATTGCCACCAGAATAGATTTAAAAATTTTATTTTTTTTTTTTACTCTATGTGTCCAGTGTGAGAGCTAATCATCACAGTACACCAGTGGTTCCCAACCTTTTCTTGTTTGAGGCACCCTTGGAAAGCCTTTCAAAAGTTCCCGGCACCCTTATAAGGAAATAGATATTTAAAATCTCCGTAGCTTTTTTATTATTATTTATTTATTTGTTTCATTTCGAGAGTTTGCATGCAACAACACCTTATACCTAGTCCTAGATGATATGAGAATACTGTTTACACCAGTGGTTCCCAACCTTTTCTTGTTTGAGGCACCCTTGGAATTTTTTCCCCGAAATTTTGGCGGCACCCTCAAAAGATCTCACGGCACCCCTTAGTGCCGCGGCACACTGGTTGGGAACCACTGCAGTACACCATGCATTGTGAACATTTATTTATTATAAGTGCATATACGTGTGTGTGTGTGTGTGTGTGTGTGTGTGTGTGTGTGTGTATAATTATTATTATTTTATTTTTTATTATTATTGGGGTTTTTTTATCCTCCAAGTATTTGCTTGTGTTTTTCTGTTTGTGTTTGTCACTTGTCTGACTCGGGTCAATGCAATTGTTCACAGAGCAGATGAGTGTGATGCACTGGTGGCTCTGTCGTGCAGCTGCACTCCTCCAAGGCTTCCTGAATGTGCTATGGAGAGCCGGAGCAGTGTAATTTCTCTCTGAAGGCCTTCTTTACAACCTCTGCATTAGCTACCACAGATCATCCGGTCTCCATTGTGGCTCCAGTGGCTGTAATCTTTGTAAAATTAGCTTCTGAGATGCAGATTTCCTTTTCTTTTAGTTGCATTTCCTTTTTGAATTAGCCGTTTGAGTGGGTTTTTATTCAAACCCTATTTTTTCTCCTTTCTTCGCCTAGATGGCAAGCGATTTAGAAGATGATATTCGGTCTGGAGCAGTTGAAACTCAAGTGTTGGACTGATGTCAGCGTCTTCATCATCTAGATTTACATCTCACTCTAATGAAATCTCTACTGCTCTGTCAGTGAACACAATCAGTCAACCCCTTTATCACTTATGGTTTAATATCAGCTAATTCTACCATAGAGTGCAGGTCTGTGGGAGCGAGTTCTTGGGTTAATTATGTGCCTTTTTGCACAATACAGTTTAACAAAAGCACAAGACATTGTTGATAATTAATAAAACATTTTTTTTTTTAATTTCCCATCTGTGATTGTTAAACTCGCTACCGAGGCCACACATGAATGTTTTAGTAAAACCAATGCACATTTGATGCAATTCATCAAGTATTTGTAAAAGTTTTTTTTTTTAAACTACTGTTACAACATTTAGCTAAAATACACTTAACACTACTTTTATTTTGATGAGCTATTTAGATTAATTTAGATTAATAGATAATAAACGACACACTCCCAAGCTCGACAGCACTTTTTTTTTCTGGAACGTAAGTTCCGCCTATCTCTTGTTCTCTGTTTTGTACCTCTAGTGCCCGTATTTACTTCTCTCTTTGAAACACTAGATGAGTTGACACGTCTCTGTCTTTATGGCGTGGGTAATGTGAACATTAATCAAGACCTAAGCACGCATTTAACATTCTTCATTAAACTGACACATTCATTGCTTGTTACAGCAGAGGTCATTCCGTTTATTCAGCTGTTTTATAAATTGACCTTAGTTACACATATTGACACAGTACATACACACAGACCCTTTGTCTAATGTGCAACGAGTATAATTTTAGTACAATGCTGAACATCCTCTGTACAGTGTGGCCATGTTTCCCTGAGCTGTCAGGTGTCCTGCAGGTACCCATGCACACATGCTGTCTCAGGAGTTATCTTCCACAGGAGAAACCCTACACCTACACCATCATCTCTTGCTCACTGTAACAGATACCAGCTGTCACAAAACACCAGCGTTCTTCCCCTGCCAGCCTCCCCGCTGTCTGACCGATTCTCTCATCCTCCGCTATATCCTCTTCTGTACTTCTCTTTTCTCTCTCGTCTTCCTGCGTCGCGTCTCTCTCTGTGCTTCTTTTCCTGTTTTCACTCTTCTTTCCTTCCTCACCTCATATTTCTGCCTGCCAGCACATCCTCCCCCGTCATGCACTGCTGCGGAGGACATCTTCCCTGTCCGTCATTATTTATGATCGTTCAGCACTCTTGCACAGAAAGACACTTCAATGAAATATTCACCTGCTCAACTTGCTGTAAAGTGGTTTACCCAGACTTGTTTATCCTGTGTATGTGACCTATACCCGCTGTTCTCATGTCTGCACTGGTCTTATCTAATCTGCCTGCTTCTTTCTGGCACCAAACACGGCATCCCCGCTGCGTGCTACAGCATGTCGCTGCTTGTGCTTGTCATCTATAGCAGCTGCTGGGAGCGAACGGCCGATGCACACTTACTGCATCATTTCGGTTCCCATAATGCTATGCTAAATCAGCCCAGCAGGGCACCTCACAGGTTTCCATGTGCACTGCTTTTGTCAAATGCATTTTTCATTTTCACTGGAAAAAGTGATTTTAGTGTTTCTTTGGATAGTGAAAAGTAATCAGGATGAACATTTTAGTTCTCATTGACATCCATAAAATAGATAAAAAATACTAGGGCTATCCCATTATGTGTGTAAGATGCTATTCTTTTCCTGCTATTTCTTGAATTGCTTGGAGAAAGCTCCTTAAAATAGATTCAGTTACTTAATTAAGTGATAATGTTTTTAACCAGCTATGTATTGTTGCAACATCTGTAGTATAAAGTAAAAAAGTACCTCCCTGTTTAATACTGTAAAGCTGCTTGAAAACAGCCGCTGTTATATAAATCGGCATTTAAATAAAGGTGACTAAGATTAAGAAATCTCCATTTATTTGTCAGCACGAATTACCAAATTGCACGGCTTTTATGAAAACTACAGATTGTATGTCTGCATTTTGGTGGTTTTTTTATCCACTACTCATGGATAGTTTTCCTATTTTGCTTATACCACAGGAGTTTTTCTGGGGTTTTTGTTTTTTTTTACTGCATAACTTTTGTTAAAACTCCATCCTCTGTGTTGAAATATCCTTTTAATTACATTTTAGAATTTTATAATGGACAGCTCTACGCTCATAGAGACTATTTTGACTTTTTTTTTTTTTTGCAAGGTATAATGGCTGCCAAGAAGAACCTCTAGAGACATTTTTAGCTTTGAAACATTTTAATTATTCCGTTCTTTTTTGGGAAGACAATTTAGAGGCCAGCAAGATATTCCTCAGTCAGCATAATTTCCCCCCCCCACACATGGAGCAGTCAGTTTGTTCAACTTGTCAGTGGACATCAACCTCCACAGCAACTCCTTCAGGACTCCACTCCATGCGTACCGTCTGATGTCTGGAAAAGACAGCTCCGCACAACTGAATGTTTTTTTGTGTTCATGGTTGGTGTTAATACACAACATCATTTATGTAATGTCTAGGGAACGTTTATGCCAAAAACAACATGAGGGCCGTGACAGATTGAGTAGATAAAGCCCCCTTCAGATGTTATGGCGCTTCTGAGTGTCATGTATCCACAGTTCCAGCAGTTTAGCGTGGTGGAGTCCAGCTCTGAGCCACGCGTGGCTGCACCTCGGCTCTCTGCCAGTAAGCAGCTTTGCGCTTCACGCCATCTGCTCCGGCAGTTTGTGTTGGGGAAAACACAGCCCCTCTCGCACTCGTATTAGCAAGATACAGTGATAATAATAAGCTCTCAACCACCTCTTCAATTTGCATTATTCTCCAGTTTGCCGGCATTGCAATTTTATAGCTGAATCAGAATAGACTTGTGCCTAAAATGCAGATCTTTTTATTTATTAAGTGTCTACTTGTTTCTTTAAGGTCAGTAAACTGTTGTCTAATTTTGGAAAAGGGTTTTTTTTGGATAATTTTGGATAATAATTACACGCGCAGTCATAAGCTAATTATTCTTATATGCCAGCATATAAGGTCGCGTTAAAACCATGTTGTTCTATAATGTTAATGCCGCACAACACACAATTTTTTTTTTCCAGCTTCCTGGTTTTATCGGCTTCTTGACATCTGATTAGCTACATCAAAATGATGTAATGTGGGTTTTTATAATAAACTGATGGTTTGATCGAGGTTAATTCTCTGTATCGCTAGGTGGAGATTTATTTTTAGAAATCCTGTTACTGTTATGGATGGTCTTGCTGAAGTTTTTTTTTTTTTTTTTTTTTTAAAAGCAATAAGCCACAAGACTGATGGTGCACCCATTCATGGTGACGTGCCAGACAAGACCTTTTTAACCTTGTGGCTTATAGCTTTAGTAAATCTCAACAAATATTCTGCGTAAAAACTCAATTACTCTTGACTTGTAGGACAAAAGTTCCTTGCGGTCTGTGCGTTTGCGTGCTTTTTAAATTTTAATTGTGTAAGCTTGAGTAAATGAGATCATTGCACTTGGCTAGAGCTGATTTGATTTCTGTCTGAAAAATACTGCCTTTTACATTACGCTGGCAGCATAGATAAATACTTTTTTACACCACTGTTCAAAAGTTTGGGGTCAAGAGGTGTTTTTAAAAAGATAGGAATATTTGTGTTCAGCAAGGATGCATTAAATTGACCTAAAGTGGCAGTAAAGACTTTTATCAGCCTTCAGTTATAGATTCGGTGTAGCACTGCTGCTCTCCAAACACTTCCCTTAAACTCTGTGCTCCACATGTTCGCTGCACCTGCGGTTCATTAACAGTTCAGCCAGAGAAGTCGGATGACAGAAGACAGCAGCCAGCCTTAAAGTGTTCTCCGTGGAGCACTGACCTGGGAACTGTACAGAGAGAGGTTCTGACAACACATATTTCATAAAGGTTGTCTATTTTTATGTCTGAAAATCTGCAGGTCAGAGTGAACTGGGTCGTCTGTAATGAAATGTAACTTGCGTACCTGAGGAGGAGGGTGAGAAATTCTTTACAGACTCGTCGACAGTAATTTAGAGAATAAATGTCAAGTTTGAAAATGTGGCCACGCTGAGCTTAAAGTAGGTAAATATCACACCAACTCATTTTCACTCGCTGCAGAGAATAGTTTTTTCTGTCTACAAGAACAGAGATGATCTGATCTGTCAAGCTTGAAGCTAAATCCTAAGGATATTTATATAAGGATAAAGTTATATTAATTTAAAGTTATTAATTATTTTATTTGCATACTATGAGAATTTAAATGTTACTCTCTTTTATGTTTCATTTACTCAGATACATTTTTCTTTTTTGTTTTGTTGTCTGAGTGCACAGCACCTATAGGACAGACACAAACACAAACAAGCACACATTGCACACAAACAAGCAAAAGTTGCTTCAGAGGTCTCTCTGCTGCCATCTTTCTTCAGGCCGGCAGAAACACTCAGAGCTCATGCTGAGAAGGGTTAAAGGCTTTGGAATATCAGATCACAGTTTTTCACAGAAAGCCAGCCTTTCCCCAGCCTCTCTACTTCCCGCTGTTCCTCAAACAGAACAATCTCATCATCCTCATTGCTGATGTGTGCATTCCTTTATTCCTAGAAAGAGGCCAGGCTTTTTACTTCAGCCAGCTTGTAGTTGTCAAGCCGTGCACGGCTCTAATGACATTGTTGAGACTGAAAATCTCACTTCTTCCCCAAAACCGTTGCCATATGAGGCGTACTTGAATGAGTGACTTGTGGGTACTTGGGTACTTTTATGAATTAATTACAGTTGTTTATAGATAAAATGTAACAGGTTAATGGGTCAAAGTAGCAACAACAGCTAAATTTCTGGAGAGCAGAGGAAACAAAGGTAATATTGAGGCCAGCTAAATGAAAAATTGTTTGTGCAGGAAGGTTAAGGCATGTGTGTTATTATGTTTGATTATGGTTTTTGTACTGCTGGGAAAGATCTGAACTTTTTTTATTGACAGTAATATTTATTTGCCCACTCATAGGTTATTCATTGCTGTTAGACTCTGTATAAAAATGATCATCAGTCACAGACTGATAAATCAGACTGAATAATCATCCAAAATGGGAAACATTTTAGGGATCATAATCATTATGATTCTTAAACTGGCTACCCATATACCTGAGTGAATGTATAAAATAAAGAGTTTATTTCCAAAATGTAAAGATTTGTAAATCTCATTTGGTTTAATTAAATGGCAACACTGCCTATATTTATCCCAGAATGTGCGGGACTCAAGTAATTTACCTGTATGTTTCCTTTTCAGGGGGCCGTTTAGTGTGGTACGAAGATGCATCAACAGAGAGACAGGCCAACAGTTTGCTGTGAAGATTGTGGATGTGGCCAAATTCACCTCCAGCCCTGGCCTCAGCACAGAAGGTAAAACACTCAAGCCTCCTCTTTTGATGACGATTGTGAAGAGAATTCATCAGCTGCGACCTTTCCAGAGCTCAGCATACATATTCAGTGTTACTTCATGAATAAGCACCGAATTCTTTACATAGAGCTGGAAAGGACCCAAAATGAATGACTGGGTTCGTGTCGATTTGATCAACCACTCTCTAATCAGCAGCTCTGGAGAGGAAATTCGATATGTCTACACCACCAACTCACCTCCTAAACATCTGCGGTTTCAGTAACTAATACAGCTGTCCAAAATGTACTGAAGAATTAGCATTACTTTGTTGATGTGAAAATAGAAGTGCTGCTTGGCTGTGACATATATGCATAACGCTGAGAGTGGGCACCACATGTGTTGTGTTTTGTTGAGATCGTAGATAGGACTACACCGCGGTTGGACAGAGTAAACTGAAGACCTGACTTTTTGTATTGTGCTGAAGTGTGATCACAGATTTTACCTTAAATGGCACATTGGGGAGGATTTAACAGCAGTACGCTTGAGTGTTCTCAATGTGTGAGTCTTGCTCTGAGTGTGTGTGTTACTCCAGCTAGATGTCTATCAAAGCATTTGCAACAAGACAATTATTAATGCAATTATTCTTTGGCATACTTTTTTAATATAGAATTTTTAGCTGTTTTTTTTTATTTGTATATATTTTGGGAATTGGGGGGTCATGTTGTTTTAGTGCTTATTTCACTAAACAAGTAATAAATGAGTCATTTGTAAGGGATGTCACACCTGAGAACAGTTCCCCTTAAATGTCATCCTCTTCTGTTTAGATAGCACTGACTGATTAAGAGTTGACTAAATAACTGCCTCTTGCTCTCATTTTCCTGTCACATTTCATCTTCCTGTGCTTGTCTGAATAAGAACAGGGGTAGTATGCAAACATAAATAGACTGAAGCAAGATGCGGAGCTATAGACTGCGACTGAAATTGTCACATTTGCAACAGTCTATTTTGAGAATGTGCGAGTTAATATTTGACTTGGTCGCATTTGAGCGAGTGCATGTTCGTGGAAATCATTTTCAGAGCAATGTTTTTTTTTCAGCTGATTGACACTACAAACATCGATAGCCTATCAGAATCTGTCCTGTTCTCACAAGCTTGAGAATTGTGTCCTTAGAATACAACAGACAATATTGTTCTCTTGTGTGGACGCTAATATCGTTTTCTTTACAGTCGTCTTCATCATTATCATGCTTGGAGTGAACTGGCTGATATACAGTACTGTGTGTGCAGTACTGAGGTCGGAGTCTACAAGTCTCCCTGGAGACAGACAGATTCACTGTACTTGCTCTGAATCAGTGAGGATTTGTGTAAGCATGGAAACATAGCTGAACAGTTTCCGTGAATTCTCTGAAGACAGAGAAGTTCTTTGGGTAGGATGTTAAGTACTCGTGCATGTGAGAAAGAGATCTTTGCCCAGGGCTTTGTGTTATCTCAGTCCACTGCTAAACCTCTGTCTCATCTCTCCTGAGTTTCACAGTCTCGGCAAACACTCTACCCACCTCCCATCTGTCTTTCTCCTATGTGGGAGAGAACACACTCATGCTGGTATTTCAGAATCTGCTGTAAAACTCATGAGACTCGGTGATTAAAACGCTGCAGTAACTCTGACTTTTGTTACTCTGTTACCTTTTAAATGTTTATTCTTCTCTGAGTTTAGGATAGAAGCAACTCTGTGAACTTTGCCTCCTTGCACTTTAATTTTGGTTACGAGGACTAGGTGTAATGGTTTTTAGACTGTATAAGTTCTGTCCTCTTTCCCTGAACATGCCAGCTCACACAAAACTACTGGCACAAAACACAGAGAACTGTTTTTTAAGCCATTAGGTTAGCTGGGACATAGAAAGTGTTCTCATAAACCATGTTTGCGTTGTAGTACGCGCCTCATTCTACACATTTGTGTCCTTATAAACCATACCAGAAAAAACACACAGTCCATTAGATATGTTCTTTCATGGAGATCTTGAAGATTCAAACACCATAAAACACATCAATTTTGCACCTGGGTACAAATTTCTGAGTTTTGTTTTTTAATGGAAATGTGAGCTTTATAACAGACGGAAATTTGTAATTGCTTAGGATTGAGTGACTTCAGACCACTGAGACTTTAATGTGGCTGAGACTACCCAACACAATATCCCGTCAAATCACATTCACATAGGTTTTCACATGTTATGCTTGTTTTTAATTGGTTAAGATATGCTATAAGGAATGCTGTGTTTCCTAAAAATCACCCATTCTAACATTGGTGGCTTTTTATACCAACGGAAACCTTTTCTTATATTATCATTCAAATCATTGCACCCAGACCTGTGGAATCTCTGCGTAATCTGAAAAATCAGCAGGAGCACACAGTCTGGTAATGAGCCTTGTAGACGAGCAACACTTCCCATAATTAAGTGACATTAGTGACTGTTGCTCTGCTTGACACTTCAGTTACAGATTCTGCTCTAGGATTTTGCTTTTGAGAGACTGTTTACACTGCTAGACTTGATGAAATGTAACGTAACGATGAGCTCTTTTTGCTCAATACTAAAGTAATATATGGTGGTTTTGGGAGTTTTTTCTGTTGGTTTTTTTCCTCTACTGTACTATGAATAACAGGTGGTGAAAAGCAGTGAAAGTGCCAGTGGCATTTGTAGTGCATGCATCTGCGCATATTTGTAGTTTCACCTATAAACATAAATCTGTATGAAACGCTGTACTACTGTTGGCACATCACAAAGCTGATTGTTTTTGTTGTCTAGACATCAGCTGGGGGAAACCACACCGTCATCTGTGCCACTTTTGTGTTTGAAGCACCTTAAGGTCATCGTGCCAGCTGCCAGCCATCTGTGACAAATCCTCTCCAAACTCTATAAAACCTATTCTGTGTTTAGTGACTATAAACGCACACACTTTTTGTTTGCGTGAGTCCAGTGTTTTATTATAGCAACTCTTAGGACATCGATACACTGGAGTACGGATGCTTTCACGTACCGTTGCAGCACTTACCGTAAAGCACAACACTAGGGAAAGCCCATAAGGGCCACTTAGCTCAGATGAGACGGATTCTCTCTTACTGATGGACAGAAACGAATGTAAAGATGATATTCAGTGTGGTTTTAGTTTCTGAAAGGGTTATTTTGTAAAATGAAAGCAGTGCCTAAGTGTGTGAGCCGATTTGATTTCAGTTCATTGTAGCAAGACTAAGTTTGAAATTTGTTTGCTTTATAGGTTAAGGATGTTTCTTTCTCATTTATCCAGATGTCTGTGATTTTACTTTACTGCCCGGATGTCTGAATTGAAGCTCAGAGCTCTAGGTCACCTTATGCTTCCATATTATGATGTAATCATTTTTTTTAACTATTATTTTATTTTGTAATATGTTATATTGTTATCATTTATGATCTTGCAATTTAGAAAAAATAGAATTAGAAAAGCTTTATTCCTTGAAAAGAAAAAAAACATTCTTCAAAACACCAAGCTTTGTAAGATTTTTGTGGAGGGCACAGGACTGTTGGAGTCACTCATTCTTACTCCGTCTACTACAGGACTGACTGAAATGTCTTTCATCCTCCAGCTCCCAGAACCATTGATAAAACCTCGTATTTGAGAGTGGCGGTTGAACAACACCCTGGCCTTTCAGTAACCTTGTCTTGTTTTTTTATTGCAGCACATTCTTTGAGAAAGTGTGTGGTCATCCAGAGGGCCACAATCGAACTTCAGTGGGGTCTTATTGATGTGGGGTGAAAAAGAAGAAATCTGTCCAGATTCGAAAGGGAATGCAGCCTCCAAGAGGCAGAGAGATGGGCTTCTTTATTGTCTTCCCTGCGGGAGGTTCTAAAGTCTCCACCATAGCACACGCAAACAGCCCGAATGTTAAATGTCTTAACTATCATCATCATCATCATCATCTTCACCCCTGCAGCGCTCCAGCAGTGTCTTCTGCCACAAAAGGTTGTTTTGAGGTTGCCGCTACCTTTTCGTTTAGCTACGCCTTTTATTTAATGCTATTTTTGGAAAAGAGAGCGTTTTGTGTATGTTTTTCAAAGCGGCTCCATTCAGGATATTTACAGAGAGGAAAGCCTCCAAACAGCCTGTGGGAAATCCACAATTATAATTTAAAAGACACTCCATTGCTTTTCATGTTTGCTCCTCCGCAACATTTGTATAAAGTCACCAAATCATGAAAAGATTGACTCAGAACGCTGCAGACGCAGAGGTTGTTAGCCTGGGTGAACTCTCTTTCTCTACGGATCAGATCAGTATGGTTTGTTTTAACCTCTCTCCAAGATCTCAAAAAATTTCTTTCCAAAAGCATTTAGCAACTTTTCAAAAGTAGTTTATTTTTTCAAGACTATTAATGGGGCAGATGTGGTTTAGAGATGCTTCTTAGACTTGTTTTGAGACTGTATAAACAAACATTTTTGTTTGAAACCATGTCCCAGAGAGGATAAATTTGAAAATGACACCCTTGTGTTTTTGTGTGGATGGTCAATCCGTATATTTTTCTTAAACAATGATCATCACCCCACGTCTTGCCCCTGGTCAGACACTGCTACATAACAGCAACAGAAGCATGAACAAACAATGCTGGTCTGACATGTATGCTGCATTGTTTTGTGGTTATCCGTGTATGCAGATACTGAGAAAAGGAGGGGAAAAAAATTGGATGGGGGAAAGCTCAGGCTTCATGTGGACATAGCCTTAACTATACACAGACATGAAAAGATTTCTTCAAAATACTTTATACTTGAAGTTAAAACATCATCTTACAAGGATTTATTTCAAACACTCAACGGACTTCATGAATGGAGTTTGGAGTAAAACATTTTTTATCCTTATACCTTTCAGATGGTGCAACATTTTGAATTCATAATCATGCCGTTTCTTGTTAGTCAGTAAAGACTAAATACACATTCTCAAATCATACTCATTCCCTCCACAAGTGTGTGTGTGTGTGTGTGTGTGTGTGTGTGTGTGTGTGTGTGTGTGTGTGTGTGTGTGTGTGTAAACAGTATTCATATATATATATATATATATATATATATATATATATATATATATATATATATATATATACATTAGTGCAGAATTCAAGCGGATATATCTGTAGTACTGAGTGCTAAAGCCACGCATCTGTAAGCCATGCCAGTGTGGTGGGGTGGACACCACTTCACTTGTGCTGTAATTATTACAACATTTAGAAGACAATTAGGCTGTTCAAGCCTGCTGTAATCAGCCAACCTTCCACTAAAGAATGAGAGAGAGAAGCAGGGAACACTTCTTCTGCTGGTGATCATGCCATTTATCATACCTTAAAGATTTGCCCACATGTACCCACATACTAACTGGTTTTTAATTGGATATTCTCATCTTAGATCAGTACAGTACATTTTGATATTGTTTGCTAATCAGAAACATCTTTGCTAATAGGTTTAAGGATTTTAAGCAAAGTATAAAACTGGCCCACAATTACAACCTTTTTGGAGCATATTCTGAACTATCCACTATATCTATATCTTTTTTTTTCTTTGATGTGATGCGAAATGTATTTTTCAAGTACCCTTAGAACAAAGCTCTATTTCTAGAGACCGGGGGAACCTTTTCTTCCATTTCTTTTCATCACTGGAACTGAGCAGCCTCCTCTTTATATTATGTATGAAATTATTCTGGAGCTCGGCATCTGACAAAGAAATGTGAAATATGGATTTTCATTATTTCTTTAATAATTACAAAATAATAAAAAAGATGCTGTATTGATTTTTACATCTCTTGTGCCCTTCAAGTCATAAATCGAGACGCAACCGATGGTAAATGGCTGTCTTCAAATGTAATATCTTGTCTTTTAATGCTCTAGCTGTACCTCAGCTTCTCCAACCTGCGGCCGCCTGCTTCTCTAGCATGACGCTAACCAGATACTAAGAGATCCTGGGAGGTGTGTGTTTGCTGTATGTGTGTGTCAGCAGCAGCTGCGTCTGGTGTCATGTGAGCTGCAGATGCCACAGTGAGCTCGTAAATGCTGCTCAGCGAGGAGTCCCCGCCGTCCATCAGCACCTCTGAATCACATGCTGACTGCAGCTTTCTCTCTCTGTCTCTCTGTCTCTCTCTCTCTCTCTATAAAAATGGGTGAGCATGTTAACAGCCTCTTTATGATTTGTCTCTGAACATCATGTGAAATCCATGCCAGTGTGTTAACTCACAGCATGCATAGGTTGAGCTTGAAAGAAATCATCAGTGCTGTATGTTGTGGATTGAACTCTAAACATCCTTTTATGGCCGTTTTCTTCAGCCTCTAGTATGGGTTGATTTTGATTGAAATTAATCTATTTTTTAATATGAAGGTCACATTGCTGCATGCCTGCAAGTGTATTTTTGCACAATTTATTCTTGCTATTAACAAACCATGACTTTTGCCTCAATAAACTTTATAATTGTAATTTATAATTATAATTTGCTGCTAATAATAATGTTAATAATGAAATGTTTTTCCCTATACTTAAGTGTTACCTGTATACCTATTATATATTATATATTTTATAATCTAAATGAATATTGAAATAATGCTAAACCATTTTACTATTTGTGTTAACTTTGGCATCATTTAATATTTTTAAAATAAGAATATACACTATTGGCATTGTTAAGAGACAAAATAAATGCACTGTTTTAACACATATTTTTCTTGAGGTGCACATGGCCAAACATACTCCTAGTTGAAGAAACACTCTCTGGATGTGTTGGAATGTGTCAAAATGTGTCAGCGCCCACACACAGTGTGTTTTGAGTGTGTAGGCTATCATTTAGAAATACGCTTCAAATGATCGCCATACATTTGATAACAGACTGTTATTCAGAAAGACATTAACTTAGACCTTCAAACTTCTCTTTCAGAAAGACGCATGTTTCTCTTCTATTTGAGAGGGCACAAAATAGCAGGGAGTAAAGCAGAAGGGCTCCTTGTCCCTTCTTCCTCAGCGATGGCAACACTTTAACTTCTTGTTTCATTTTGCTTACATAGCCATTTATATCCTACCCCATCAATGATCTGTGCTCCCGTCCTTGACTGAGTGCTTTGAGATGTTTGACAGAGTAGGGCATGTTGCTCGAGGCCTTTGCTTTGCTTTTTGGGGGGGCTGGGATGCATGTCATTTTATTAATGCTTCAGGGGTCAATCTGGCTGGTTACTGGAACTCGGCGTCAGGTGGCTCTCTGATACTTTGTTTGATGGATCGCTGTTTACTCAGGTTAGTGACAGTGCTGGCGTGATGGAGAGAGGCCACATATGCTGGAGTCGTGGCCCAGCATAATTATTGGCTTGGAATTATTCTCCAGTTCAGTCAGGACACTCACAGACCTCCTATGGTCCGTTCACACACAAAAATGACATGACATGGCTGCAGTTTCAATCCAGCCGGCTGACTTTACACAAACTGAGTTACAGTTTTTTTATTAGTCCCCCAGGAAAAAACACCCTGAATTGATGCAATGAACACTTCTGAAGAAGAACTCATAAGTGTTGGAGGTTTGTTGCATCAGTTCCTGTTTGGTGCACTTCTTAGCACGTATACTAGACATGCATTGCATTATTCTAGAGTTTTGGGGTTTTTTTGCGAAACAATCAGTTCTTTTGGTCTAACTCACATTTCTTAAGTAAATTCTTTCCATTCAGGCAGAAAATTTGTAAATTAAAAAAGATGAATTAGATTTATTTACAATAATCAAAACTGTGGCACTATTTGAGTATGAGTGCCAGTATGAGTTTTCCCCCACAAAAACTCATACTGTACACGTAATACAGAGACACTGTAGCACTCTTTAACTGACTCAGCGTGAGCAGAACCTCTCTGAAGGTGGACCTGACTGCACAGACCGACTTCACACACTTGCATTGCTCTCACCTCCTATCTGTGTCTGAATGCTGATTGGTTCACGTGTTTGCGTTTGAAAGAGCTGCCTATGCTTTAAGGGGTTTTGAATTGTAAATTAAGGATTTGGATTTATGGGTAGGGTTATTAAATGACTCTCGTTAAACAGTTGCTGAGTGGTACATTTGCAATGATTTTGTTGTTGTAAAATTAAAAAGCATTAAAATACAGAAGCATTGGGAATGTGATGATTTTAATGTGCATTTTAAAAGGCCGTGAAGTTCCCCACAGACTGTCATTACAGTAGTTTCACAAGCCTTGATTCATTTCTCTGAATCAGATTAAATGGTCATTTAGTGAAAATGTGTACTGAGTAATTTTTCATTTGCTTAAAATCTATTAAAGCTGTTTATTATGGTTTTATTTATTTATTTAGCAACTTTATTATTTTGCTTCATAATGTGATTTAAGCAATTTGAATTTATATAAATATATAGATTTCATTTATCGTTCACTGACTTGAACTTATTTCTACTCTGCTGTTATTCTGCTTTACTACTAGGGCTAACAGCACTTTTGTGTATTTCACAAAAAATATTTTAAATTGTTCAACAATTCTTTAAGATTTCGTGTGATTAGGTTCAGTATTTCTGTGTTCTGATAAAATGGAAAGCTCAGGCATTACAGCAGTGAACTAGTGCCAGCCTGCTCATGAGGTAACCGTGATATTTCATTCATTACATTGGCTCTAATTATCTTTGCTGTTTTTTTTTCTCTTTATATCTTCAGGTTCAGCAGCACTGTCCACCTTAAGGGCTTTTAATCTCATTTTTATGGCTGCAAGGAAGACATTGTAAAGCTATAAGCATTCTGGGACTTATAGCCTTTACGTATATATAGCCTTATATTTTTATGTTCTTTAGTGGAAATTATACATCTGTATCTCTTTCCCTTTCTGTTTATCACTGCATCTGGTACACTTTGGTTATGTATTCATTGTTTGATTTGATTTGGCTCCAGAATCTTATATGGCCAAAATACATATGTTCATGTCGTATCTTATTTGCATATAATAATACATTAAGCAGTAATGTAATACCCCCTATTTTATTCATTTCTGTGATTGAATCAGTTCGAGTGGTATCTTCGAAATGTGTTTAGTTTCGGTTAATTAAAAAGCCCAGTTAATTTTCTCAGTATGTCATTTTCTAATTTTACTTGGTTGATGTTTATTTTTTCCTTTTCATTTAATATGGAAGTCCTCATCCTGAGGCATAGGTTTGGGCAGAATATATGCACCAATGCACTCTCTGCAACCTTCAAAACTCTCATCTGCTTTCAAAGAGATTGCCATACATTTCATTCTTTATAGAGCATGAGAGAAGGAGAGAGAGGCTTCATGGTTGCCACTGAATTGAAGGTCTTTCTTGCGGTTGTAAATTGCCCCAATGATTGTGAGAATATTTCACCCCTTTATTAGTTATGGCGCTGTGTGAGCGATGGTCTTCATTCTTTAGCAGGTACCCTGTGTCACAGACTAATATAATTCTCTCTGCACAGGTTGATTTGCCTACCTTGCCACATACATATATATATATATATATATATATATATATATATATATATATATATATATATATATATATATATATGTGTTTGTGTATATATGTGTGTGTGTTCATCTTTTTCATTCTTGGCTCTATAAATGGGCCGATTGTTTGCGTTCGTCTCAGTCCTCTTTATTTACCGCGTCAGGGTGACAGATTGTTTCCATATTTCTCCTCTGCGCCTCTGTGTCTCAAATGTGCTATATTGCAGGAGGAGGACATTAAATGTTAATGCAGTTAAAAGAGAAACACATTCTCCAAAACATTCAAACGGTTAATGTGCAGCATATCTTTCCCTGGTGTATGGAAAACCCCCAAAATAGCTGAATGAGACAGTATCTCTGACACACAAACCGTTGTAAAAATATTTAGCATCAGGCATGAATGGATCTGTGTCACATACTAGAAGGTGAAACATTTAACTACAAATGTTACAATTGTGCTGTTAGCATAAATGGGGTGCTTTGCCCTAAATGGATATCACACAAAGCATTGGAGCTATTTCAGCATAACTGTGTCATGATTTTGCATCATCCCACTTCAAGTGGCTTTATGCATGTGACATGACTGCAAAATGATAATGCATAATAAAACAGTGGATCCCCAAGAAAGAAAATGTAATCAATTATTCACCCCTTATGTTGTATAAGGGGTGAATAATATAGCTGCATTCTTCCTTACAGTGCAAGCAAATGACATTTCATTGAATTTTATTTTATTCAGTCCATGCTGCATGTGTAATTATTATAACCCAGTGTTTATTGTAGGGAATGGTCAACGTATGACTGGATGGTTACTATTATGTCTCTTGCTTTTAATTTATTGATTTTAGTGCTGCCAAACAATTAACCGCATCCAAAATAAATTTCAAGACATGCACTGTATGTGTGTGTCTTTATATATACATAATAAATATACCCAGTACTCGGTAATATATAATCATATATTATGCAAACACAAACTTTTATTTTGGATGCGATTAATCGTGATTTATCGCTTGACAGCAATAATTTATTTATTAAGAGGCTGAGCTTTTTCTAAGGACTATTGTTATCATCTATATTTTTATTTATATATTTATATGAGTATATATTTTTATTTATAATTTGTTTTTATTATTTACTATTCAGGGGCTTTTACTGGCCTTAACATGCTCGAAAACCTAACTTAGCCAGAAAACCGGCTGTATAAATTCACACATACTTGCACATATTCATATGAAACTCTGTACACTGTAGCCACTTTATGGTCATAGCTCCACCCAACAGGAAGTCGGCTATTCAAGGTTGTTTAAAAAGCGCATTCTGTGGAATTTGATATGCTCGGCATGAAGACTTCCAAACCATAGCCACTAAATTCTGTGAAAATGATCACAAGGCATTTGGTACGCTCAATTGTGAAGGGATTTTTGAAATCTCTTACGGTTTGCCCGTGTTTGGGGCGATTCATTTATGGCGAGGGCCCCTCATCACTGCTTGCGGCTATATTTTATTTAGTTTATTATAATAGCATTACTCAATCAAGTCATATAAACACGTATCAGCTTCATTTCAGCATTTAAAAAAAAAGATTTATTGATTAACCACTAAATTATTGTTTGTACAATGTAGTGAAAATTATAGGAAGCAGGGAACAGGAGGAAGTTGCGATCCTGATATTTATTCTTCTTGCACCATGGTTCAATGCATCAGGGCATTACTAGACCATAGCTCTGACCAGATGTACTGCCCATCTCTTCAACACACATGCTCAGACACCGAGTGCATAGTGGAAGATAGAGTGTGTCAGAGTCCATGGGGACAGCAGAAGGTCAGCAGTGTGTCTGTGCTTGTGTTTATCTGTCAGAGAAGACGAGCGGGATCGTTCAGGTACTGGACATCTGCCGTCGGCTTGGCTCCTGCTCTCCTTACTGCTGGAGCCAGTCGACATGGTTTATTACACTGAAAAATTCCGGCAGCTTAGTTAACTATCACCAGATAACCCGTAAAATCTTCTGTGCTTCACCAAGAGTGTCATATGTACGTGCCGTGGAGTGTGATGTGAAAAATTTGGCTCCTTGTAGACACTCATAGATACTCGTGGGAATGTCCCAGGGGTAGACTCTGTAAGAGGAAGCTGGATAGAGATGGAGAGTAGCGAGTGTCCAGACTGTGTGGGAATGTTATGCCAAACATCCAAGCCAAACTGCCTCTTCTCTGTGAGTAAATCTCACCCTCTCATTTCAAAGATTTTCTTGCACAGATAATCAAGCTGCATCTCAGATTGCACCTCGTCTTCTCTTCACGAGTGTCCCAGATTCTCCCATAATTCCCTAAGCACTCCACCTTCAAACATCTGGAGCAGACAGAAGAGGTGCTACACGATGACCTGTTCCATTCAGCTATTTGTAGCTGAATAAATTCAACGTATTGTTTAGCTTCAATACAAATTAAATCGTAGAACCAACTGGGCTGAACTGCCACAGCATTAGTTTAATAAACTGTTTATAACATTATAATTATATATTTTGAGCAGTTTAATCTGATTGAAATGTTTACTGTTATTCTACTCAACCTACGCTTTTGAACGGTAATGTATGATCTGGATAAATGTTGCTTGGTCTGACATTTTGGTATTTGGTAAATTTGCAAGCTAAACCGTTTAAGTTAAAGATAAAATGTCTGTTAGTCAAACATTAGTGGATCATAGTTAATGTCAAGGCTCATAAAAACACTTTATTTTATGGTTTTTATTATGGGCCTTATTTTTCCCAGTTTAAAGTGCTTTTGCTCCATTGGCTCCTACATAACTTAAAATCTCATCTGCAGTGTTTGAGAGTGGTGGTTTAGATAAAGAAGATCCATGGAGTAGTCTGCATAAATCACTCAGGGGAGTGTCTGGTTTATGGCTTATCAGTAACAAGCATCTGGGCCGGTCGGTCTGATTGATGTTCGCTCTCTTGGATAGGCTACTATTACTTTTTGTTCTCACTGACAGAGAAGAGGTTCAACTGAGCAGATGTTGGTTTAAATGCTAGCATGTCAAACATAAACACAGAACATCTATCAACTGAAGTTTTGCAGCGAGGGGAACTTGGGTTGATAACTGTAGTTTCCGTTGCACCGCAATAAGCTGACCTCACACATCTGACAGTGTTGTACTGTACGCGTCTTTTTCAGTCCGTGTAGCTTCGCTGTAATCTGCAATGATATACTGTATAGTAAGAGGTATTTCCCTGCTCCTGCCAACTGGGTCACAACTGATGAAACGAGTCAGGAAAAGAGGGAGGACTTTCTGCTAGGGAGGTAGTGCATATGTTCAGTAGTTTTTTTGTTTTGTTTTGGGGTTTTTTTTTACTAGTTTTGGGAAAGAGCAAGGAGCTAATGCCTGCTTATGTTGTGATGCATTTTATGGTAATGATTTTTGTGGTTAGTATGAGTCCAACACTCTGAAGAGCACATTTCCTGTTTTATCTGCCCTTTCTATTTTAAGCAAAGCTGTTCGTTTCATGATGGTTGAGCTAGAGTACATTGACGTTTTAACTTTACCATAAAAAAAAAAAAAAAAAAAAATTATAAAGCTGTCTCTGATAATATGCCAATTTCACTGTGGCGCAAAGCATAGGTTAGTCTTTTATTTGATGCTTTTTTTTTAGCTCCACAGCCTCTCCAAGTGTTTGATAATGGAATTGGTTTTAAATAAAATGTTTCACAAGAAATAATTAATTTGTCTATTATAGAAATGGCAAAAACCTACTCAGAATTTTTCAATGGGACCAGAGGACTTGTCATAAAATATTAAATAATTGTATATTTTAGGACATTTATTAACCTTGTTATGAAAGTCTTTAAAGGGCCACATTGTGTAATTTCCTTGGTCTGTGCATTGATTAAACAGCATGGCTTGGTATATTTGAATACGTTAATTGATCTGTGCATTTGTACATTTGTACATTTTGGCGCTTTATTGGATTATTTTTAATTAAGCATAATATATATGTGACCCTCACATTCCATTTATGGCACCAAACGGTCTATGTGGAACTTAAGAAGAAGGAAGTGTGACTTTTAAACTGTGGACTATGCTCTGAGGAAACCCACAGCATGATAAGACTGTGGTTCACACATGCAGAATTATTCATGCATTTATTTACATTTTTTGGTCGGGTTTGTGTACAGCTTATCCGGCTTGTGAACAACTGTTTTACTGTCTTCTAATGGCTGTATGATAGCTGTGTGTGTGTGTGTGTGTGTGTGTGCGTGTGTGTGTGCAAGCATACACGGGGTCATCCACACAAATGTCTGTTTGTGCAGTCTTGCACATTTTTTATAGTTGTGCAAAATTACTAAATAAGCTAGTTTTAATAATGAAAGATGCAGATGTGAAATAAGGTGCTTATAAATGTCAATTAATGTCTAAATAATATTACATTGTTTAAATTTAGCATTAGTGTTTTTTAATTTGATAAAAAATTGATTATTTTGTGCAAAATTAAACTAAATTAAAATCCTTAGTGAAACAATATGTATTATAAAAGACGTGCTTTATTAATAAACCTGAATTGATTGTCTTTCTGTAGATCTGAAGAGGGAAGCGAGCATCTGCCACATGCTGAAACATCCTCACATAGTGGAGCTTCTGGAGACCTACAGCTCTGATGGGATGCTCTACATGGTGTTTGAGTTGTAAGTCCTTCACTCTGTTCTTCGCTTGTTCTTTTGTTCCAATGAAATTTAAAATTCAACGAAAGTCCAACACTTCCATGTGGTTTTAGTATATGCAGCCTTACGCACCACGTTAGTTCCAGAACTAACGGTACAGTACTAAAGTACTGAGAGACGATTTCTAGACGATCTATTTCCCAGTGCTATGTAAGGGTTAGGGTTAGGGTTAGAAAGATTGAGGACACTGTGATCAAAGATGTGTTTTTGATGTCTCTTTTGGGTTACCACAATTAGTTTGGGTGCTATGAATTAGTTCCTGATAAGGCCCTTATGTAAAAGGGTTTTGTGTTACTTCAAGGTTATTTTGAAGCATATTGTGGTGAAGCTGGGTCAGTGAACTCTAAAATCATCTCAAAACAATGCATGAACATGCTCTGCTCTTTCTTGAGTGGCCCGTGTTTGTTAGGAATAGGGTGTAGGTTTAGTTGTGCAGTATAGAGTGAGCTTTTTAATTCCTCAAATGCTAAATGCTCATATGCTTATCTAAAGTGCAGAGCTTTCCTCAAATAACTTTCATTCAGTGTGAGTTCTTATCTGGAGAAGCGCAGCTGCCTCTCAAGGGATTTTCTTTAAAGGCCTTAGAGATCCGAGCCGACACAAAAGCTGGGGCTTCTAGGACTCGTCTGCCCCCTGGAAACAACACCGTTACGGTCTTGGTTTTTAAGCATTGGAAAGATTTTCAATCAGAAAGTGTTCATTTCTGAGAATGGCCACACTTAACCCAGTCCATAATTCATGGTTCAATTTGTGCTCAGAGATGATAGCCAAGTACCAGGGAAGCAAAAATCACACTCGAGACGGGTCTTGCAATACATGTCTACACACTGAAAGTTGTGAAATAGCAAGACAGACACCAAAAACAGTTTTTTAAACTTTAATATACAGTATGGTGAAGTTTGGAAGAGATTTCCGTGTAGGGGGTTTAGGCAAAATATATATTTTTTGCTCTTATCTCGCAGATGTGTAAAGTTGAACCAGAAATAGATTTTAAATCTTTGTTTGACTTTACATTGCTGATGAGTTTCCTGACTTGTTCTTTCAGCATGGATGGAGCAGATCTCTGCTTTGAGATCGTGAAGAGAGCAGACGCTGGTTTTGTTTACAGTGAGGCAGTAGCCAGGTAAAACACTTTAATCCATTTCCTGATCCTGTGCACTTCTTAAAGCTGTAGATTTCTTTGTTAAAAGTGATAAACACAGAAAAAAATTGTAACCTTTTTTAATCACAGTCACTTGAGGTAAACTAGGCCAATGAGGTTTGAAATGAATACTGGTTTCTGTCTTTTCTCGCTCTCCTTCTTTTTAGTCACTACATGAGACAGATCCTAGAGGCTTTGCGGTACTGCCATGACAACAACATCATTCACCGGGATGTGAAGGTAAGTTCAGTGCTGTCTAGTGCTTTAGATGTCTGCTGACCAAAACCCTTTTTTATACGTTGACATATCTTAAGCGGTTTTCACACCATTGAAAAACTCCAGTTTTGCAATCAGTTTTGCAATTAATGAAAATGTTAAAGACAGGACAGTTACTTGCGCTTTAGGTTTTTAAAAATCTTTATTTTCAGTATGTTAATTTGTTAAAAGTTAAACATGAAAACAAAAACATTTGCTACATTTATATTTACTGCGCAAAATATTATTGACTCCCAAAATATTTGCCATTGATCAGACAATCGCTGAATCTTACTGAATGTCTCATCTGTGTTCAATAAATGCAAACACAAAGTTACGAGTAGTATCCGTATTGTGGATTTTTCGTGTGTTATGTGTCTGTATTTATACTGAATGTGTGATTTGCAAGAGAAAATTAAGCATTTGCATTCGTCTCAGAAAAATGCTAATCTACCATCACCAGCCTCAGGGCAATCAGATCTTATTAGAACAAAGATGATCTTGATGACAAAGGTCTGTGAATCATAATTTTCTCCTGTCACCTGTAATTTTTTTGCATTTTTTTGAAAGAAATTTATGCTGAAAGGATGCATTACGTTGCTCAAAAGTAACAAAGACGTATAATGTTACAGACAATTTCTATTTTTAATATATTGTGCTCTTTGAACATTATTCATCAAGGAAGAAAGATTTCACTTTTATGATTTACTGATACGTTCATATTGTTCTCTGCAAATTGGTTTGTATATTTGGCATATACAACTTTTCTGTCTGCTTACACTGAGACTCAGGTTTGCCTTTTAATTAGACTGACTGTATTCATGTAAAATGGCTTTATGGAGCTAGCTATCTGCCTGAGATTAGAATGACGGTGCAAAAGCAAAATAGGTAACTATAATCTTTTCTATTTTATAGGAGTAATGATGCCCATATTGAAACCCCTGACAGGATCTAATATTTACTGTCTGTAAAGTAATGACCTTTAATGCCGCTTTCATTATAAACGTAGATGGATACCTGCTCCATCATGCATCATTACCTGTGACACACTCGTATGTGTGCGCTGCAAAAAAATAAAAGCACCATTTGCAAGTACGCATGCTTTGTTTACACATCTACAATGATGGAAAGCTCATCGCATTTACCACAGTGACCAGCATGCAAATAGAAACGGAAGAGTGGCTAAATGTAATGTACTAAAAAAGCAGCAAGCAGCCCTGCGAGAACTGTAACAATAGCATATGTTTGAAAAACAACCTGAATAGTTATTAAAAAGTAAAACTAATTATGCATGCTGTAAATGTGTGAGAAAACACATCAGTGGTATAGTTCACATAAAAAATGTAGCAACATCTTTTCTTCTATAGATTATAAATGTATTACAGGCACTATTACAGTAAGAATTGGTGTCATTGGTTTGGGATTGGAAGAAGACTGAATGCATAAAAACTAAGGCTACAGAATTGATGTTTAGAATGACAGGAAAATGAATAAATGATGACACAATTATCTATTTAAAGCTACACAAAGTACTTTTGCGATTTAATGTGGCATGAGAATGGAAGCATCAGTCTGACTTGTAGCAGATTTTCAAAACACTTTGTTATTTTAAAGGAAATTGCAACTTGCAAAATACTTGTTTGCATTGGGTTCTACTGTGCGCCTCTCCTCATATCCTCTTTTATAAAGCACTTCTTAGCGCTGTCATTTCACAAAAGTTCTCACAGCATAACATCCATACTAAAGAACAATGGACATGCGGAAGTTATCCAATATAAAGAGATGCCCTTTTATTTAGATCTAGTTCAGGAAGTTTCTTACTTTTCTATGCTTGTGTGCGTCCACACAACATTTTCCTGTAAGGGAACATCGTTCAAAATGAGACTCCTTTTGTTTCCGTGTACAGTTTCCTCTCAAGCAATGTTTAAAGACACGCACTTGCCTGAGATATCTGTCCCATGTTAGACTTTGATGATTGACTGTCATTTTTGCTAGCACGTAATCTCAACAGGCTAAGAGTATGCTTACGGAACGTCTTGTCCAGCAGGAAGTACATGATGGGGTCTGTGCTACATCGCAGAGTTGCTAAGCAGAGCAGGATGCTCTTCACCTCCACGTACACGGACAGTGGATGGCAAGCGTCTCTGGGAGGTGATGCGGGCAAAGACTGTTCATTGACGATATGAACGAAGATGGCTTTGTAGATGTGGTGCGGCAGGAGGCAGACCACCAGCACCACCATAATGACAACAATATTCCGAAACACTCTTGCGTAGACTCGCTGGCTGTCTGAGATGACCGCTCTTCTCCTTGACCTCCAGATGTGCCTGATCACTGCCATGTAAGCGCATAAGACCAACAGGAAGAAGACAAAGAAAAGTGAAACTGCCACTAACGCAAAGACTTGAGATCCTTCCCCGCCAACCTCCACTCCTACGCTGTAACACACTTCATCCCTGTTGCTGCCATCCACGTTCTTAGCCTCCCTGATTGAGTACAGCACCACAAAGGATGTGACCGATATGGCTACGATGACCCAAGTGGCCGTGCACATCGCATAGGCCAGTTTCGCATGTTTTTTTCGACAGAGGAAGGCACCTGGTAGAACTTTAAGCCACCGGCTTGGACGATCAGCATGGGAGTGTTGAATCAGAGAGGCGAAGCGACTGAGCGCCACCCAGCTCAATATCATCACCCCAATGCAGATGTTGATGTGGATCACTGGAGTTAGACCATTTATTGCTGTTTGGCACATGGCGTCGTGTTTGTGCCATTTGGTCCCAAGTGAGTAGTATGTCGCCTGGAATGGCATGGTGAGGCAGAGCAACAAGTTTGAGATCCCTAGATTTATCAGGTAGATGTGAGTGGACGTTTTGATGGCAATTTTACGTATGAACACCCAGACAGAAATAGCATTCCCTGGCAGGCCGGTGATAGACAAAATGGTGTAGATAATGGGCAGAACTAC
Source organism: Puntigrus tetrazona (assembly GCF_018831695.1). Lineage (NCBI taxonomy): Eukaryota > Metazoa > Chordata > Actinopteri > Cypriniformes > Cyprinidae > Puntigrus > Puntigrus tetrazona. The sequence continues at coordinate 16,238,198 of NC_056707.1, read as the reverse complement.
ATTTGTAGTGGACGTTTGGCACAGGTTAGATTCAGCATGTGAATCGTTTGCCATTTAGCTTTCGGAAAAAAAGATTCCCATTAGCTGAGGAAAGAAACAATTGAAAAGGTTATATAGCAGTTAAAAATTAGTTGTCAGACTTGCTATACATTATAAGATTTGACTTTAAACTAAGGGTTTACTGTTAGTACATACAGTGAAACTTATATTCTAATGAAAACCTCAGGTTTCTTTTTTCTTTGTTTACAGAAGTAACTTTAGATATCACTTACATTACTGGAAATAGTTTACCTCAATTGGAGAAGCTCATAAACCACTTTCCCAATAAACCATGTTTTCTTTTTTTGTTAACATAGTTGATTTCTCTGGAGAAAATATAACATGACTTTAAGTTTTAAAAAGTAAATATATATAGCTATATATAATGTTAGCAGATATTCTGTAGTTATTACATACTTTTCAGCAGTAAAGTGTTTTTACAGCATTTCATAAAAGACATTTCAGCAAAAAAAATGTTAAAGTCTTTTTCTTACCTTTATCTTTATATATGATTTGTAAAGTTAAAGATATGTGGACTTTTCATTACGAATTGTGCTATAAATTTGTATTCAGTTCATAGGAGTCATTTAAAATTAAAAGTAGAACACTCTTAAAATATGTGTGTGTGTGTGTGTGTGTGTGTGTATATATATATATATATATATATATATATATATATATATATATATATATATATACACACACACACATATATACATACATACATACACACACATACACACAATATACAATATGTGCATATATATATTACACACATATATTTTAGAGAGTTTTAATTGTAAATTACTTATTTGTGTAGCAATATCAGAGTAAGAATATAATGAGTGATATAGGCAATGTAATACACTTACCTCTGTAAATGCAGTCACTGATGTATGTAAAAACCCATCTGTAAATTGCTTTGCTTTGGACCGCCTCCCTAGACTGGCTGTCTAAAGGAAGTGACATCTGAGCATAAGTAATGATAGCTTAGTTCTCTTTTGCAAGGTTCCTTTCACAGAAGCACTTGGCTTTCATAGCAGAACTGCTGTGAAACTGTGAAAGGTGCTTTTTGTTACCATTGCTTCACAAAGTAGCTTAAACAAATTTTTATAGAATAGTTAAAATAATAGGCACATGCAGAAGTGTTTTTTGGATCTGACATTCCAGTACGATGTAGTCTTTTTTGCAAAAATCTTCTGGTTTCTTTTCAATAACGTTTTTTTTGTAACATATCTGCTTTTGTATATTTTTACCCAAAGCTGAGCTTTATTGTAAACTGGTCTTTCCCTTTTCTTTATTGCTAGGATACCTGTCAAGGACTTAAATTGTCTGCTCACGACCTCTTGTGGTTTATTTGACACATTGCAATTTAAGTACTGTACAAAAGAAATGCTAGAATCAGCCTAACGCATATATTGACGATTTCTGGGATTAGATTTTATATTTAAAATTTTATGATTATATAAGTATAATTTGTTGTAGTTTTAGCACACAACAATACCTGAATGTGGTTCACAGAGCTATTTTTCACCGTATGATATGCACCAAGACCTTCAACAGATTAGCCCATAAAATAATAAATGATTCCAGATACCCAAAAAGACATACTCTTTCTTTTTCTTCCAAAAAATCCCTTCCAAAAACAATCTTTACTCAATCAATGACCCACATATCAGACATCCAGTGTTGTAAGGGATCTTTAACCTTGCTGAGGGATATCGCTTATCATTTAGTAAGACCCAGCCACACCAAACAGCCTTTACAACTGTTATAACCCTAGAAAAGTTAACCAAATGATGTGTTCCAGAATGTGTTGAGTTTGTCATGTGAGGAACTTTGCAGTGAATGAAAACTGACTGTGCAAAGGATGTTGGTGCAACATTTAATACTATAAGTTAATAGATACAAAAGTAGATCGAAAACATTAATGCAAAGCCTTTAAGTTTAGTTGGCATTAATATCCAACACATTCTTTAAGCACTGTTGTGGTATGTACTATATGCTGAGCTGCCACACTACCTTATACACTGGCCGTAAGTGTTGCTTTTGGTGAACAGTAATACATGCAAACAGTTCCCTGAGGTTAGCATGCTTCACAGCTTCCTGCTTGTATCACACAGGAAATGCAAAGGTACATCCAATTTTATTCTAATTTCCCAATATTTTGATGTTGGTTGTTGGTTTCATTTTTATTTGACTCTTCAGCATGTTCTGTCACATTTATAGTATGTATTTGAGGTGTGTCCAGGGTCTTGGAGATCTCAGTCTTTGGTTTGACTCTTTGGTTGCGATTGGCCCGACAGCAACGCAAACGAAACACCAGCTGGAGGACAGGATGCAGGCAGCAGCTGAGAGCTGCAATGAAGATGGTGCCTGTTTTAATCCTGTACTCCTTCTGACAGTTTTTATGCTCTGATGTTAATAAGATGATCCTTTGCACATGGTAGGGTAGGAAGCAGAGTACAAACATTATGACCGAGGCCAGGATCTTCCTGCGAACCTTCAGACCTCCTCCAGGCCCAAATCCGGCACCTACTAGACTTCCTCCCCTTATCTTTTGCAGATGGAAGACCAGCAGGCTATAGCTGACCAGCATCAAGCACAAAATGAAGAAGAATGTCAACACACCTAAGGAGTGGATAGTTTTGAACTGATCTTTATAGTGAATATAACTATTGACAACTTGGTCAAAGCAGGTCCCATTCATTTGTAGATTCATTTTGACCCCCATGCTAGTGCCCACAACTGTGATGAAAACCAGCCAGGTACAAAAGCAGAGGATCCAACAAGACTGTGTATGTTTGAAGATCTGAAATAAGGCGTAGCCTGGTTTTACTACTGTGGTATAGCGATTAATGCTGGTCCACAAAAGGAAACACATGTTGCAATAGAGGTTTATGTAGAAGCATGAAAAAATGATTAGCTCTGCTGCATTGCAAGCTGGAGCTCCAGATTGCCAGTTGTCGTATTCTTTGTAGTAGGCTATTCTGAAGAAAAAACTGCAGCACATCAGCAGGTCTGATATGATTATGTTCAAAGTGAAGATGACAGTGGGTGTCCTCTCTGATCTCCAAAGATCCACCAAGACTATTCCATTGGCTGGAAGGCCCAGAATGGCCAAAGCCAGATAGAGCCAAGGCAAGATGGTTTTATGACTTTCTTCAGGTTGTATCATGCATGTGCAACTGAAATACAGAAAGAAGAAAGTGAAAACAAGAAAGCTTCTCATCTTTGAATGTAAATTAGCTCATTTTGATCTTGACACACACTAAATTTACTTAATATAAATATTAATACAAAATATTATTGTTTATTTGGGGACATTCTATTGACGTTATGTTTTTTTTCTACTGTATGAGCAGTTTTTTAGATTTTTCATTCTTTTATGATTTATATGCTTTTGATTTATTTGCCCACAATTTACTGATAATACTCTACGTATGAGGACATTTGGACCCCAAAACGTAGTGAATACAGGCACACACAGACACAAATCACAGGACAAAAATTGGGATCATTAAGCTTTTTTTAATATTTCTGAAAGTCTCTTATGCTCAAAAAACCTGGGTTTCCAAATAAATAAACAAAAAAAACAGAATTTCACATTTCACCGCTACAGATGTCTTTATCAGACACATTTTCTACCTCTGTTTTATAAGCCATTAATTACATCCATTCAACATTACAGTACAATTTAAAGCCTTTGTTTTTAGCATCCATTAGGCTTTAAAAAAATAACAACTTTTAATTTGTTAACTTAAAACAATCTTCTCATAATTAAATATAGATGCATATTTATTCAATTTACAGAAGTTGCCAGTGTGCTTACTGGCGGCTTGTCTGATCTTCTGAACAGCTTTGTCATTCTAACATACGGATCTGCTCATTTCTTTCTATAACTGCTTTCTTCACAATGTTGAAACCAGTTTTTGTTTCTTAATATTATTGTGAAACCATTATAATTAATTCAAATGTTTGGGCTATTTGAAGCAAGGATTCACTAAATTGAAGAAAATTATTAGAGAAACATTAGAGAAATTTGTAGTGTTAAAGAACATTTCTGTTTCAAATAAATGCTGTTATTTGGGGCTTTCTGTTCGTTAAAGAATCCTGTTTTAACCTTGACGGCCCAATTGTTTGATGTTTTACTAAAAACAGTCTTTATGGTTATGATTGTGGACACAAAGCATGGCAGGATTGCATCAGAGAAAAAGAATAGTGGGTGAAAACTATACGTGATGGGGACCATCAAGCATTAAGAAAGGGTTGTATTCAAACAACACAGACCTACCACAGCAAATCTTTAAAGGGCTGCAGTTGATAAAACTAATCACAAACAACAGTGCTTCTACTCTTACTCGTCAATAACATAAAATGATGTCCCGCAAATTAATCAACAATCTGACCAGGTTGTAAACACACAAGCTAACCTACTAACTTACGTGATGCAACGCAAGTGTAAAGCATAGCTGCAGAGCAAGATAAGTGCAGTAAGAAACTGTACCTTTGATTGCAGACTATACTATTTCCTTCGGTGCAATTGATTGTAAAGTTCCCTTGCATAGACATGATGCTTATTCCTTTACTCGCAGTCATATTCGTGACGTTTTACTTGCAGAATGTTGTGCGTATGTAAACTCTTTGTGGGTGGGGTGTGCACCCGACATAGGAACTCTGTACGTTTACTTTCAACCACATCCTGAAAACATTTCATTTTCAGTGGCACAGTTTGCACCAAACTCGGGCATTTGTTTAGAAATTTAATAGTATCATTTTTTTAGCAATGTTGCATATTTAATGAACTGATAATTAAACTATTAATATATAGCTGTAATAAAACTGACCTAAAAATGACTAATCTTTGCGTATGCATTTAAATATTTTTCAGTGACTACACCATTTTGTTCGCCAGTGGGTTTTTTTTCTGTTACGTATTAAGCTCTCTCTCTCTCTATGAGCAACCTGCTCATTTGAATGAGAAGGTGTTTCACCACTAGGAGGTACCCGAAGCCCTGTGCTGCTCTTTCTACGGATTAACCCTCTTTGGTTTTCTCATAATATGATGTCAAACATAATATATCAGGCATCGTATCAGTTAAATTGCTGTTACAGTTCTTGTATAAGTTTAATAGGTTTTTTTTTACACACTATACACAGTATATATATTTATTACAGATGATCCCATATATAACTGCAGTACATAAAATGTGTTTGGTCTACAGAAAAAAGGACAAAAAGAAACTAGCATGTATTCATGTGAGCATTTTAGAGCTTACTGATAATAAACGCATGCATGCATGGAAGCAATGAAAACACAGCTACAACAGTTAAATGGAGTATGGTTAACTAACACTTTATAATAAGGTTTAGTTTGTTAACATTAGTCAATGCCTTAGATTTCATGAACTAACAGTAAACGATTATTTTACTGCATTCATTATAATTGGTTAATGGTTTTTTTTTTTTTCAAATTTTAATACAGAATTTTGTAACTATTCAAACTGTAGAAATTAAAATGAGATCATATGTAATGAACATATAATAAGAATGAACAATTATACATATAGACAAATTTTTCTGTGTTTTTAAGTTATTTTATTAACCTTGATTAATAAAAAAGCTTTAAAAATGTTATTTGTTGGTTCATGATGCAGTAAATAATGTTAAAAAGCATGTTAACTAACTATTTTTAACTTTACTATGTTAATTAACTATTTTTGTGTGATCATTTGGTAAAATATAATGTACATCGCTTTAAAAGGTAGTGTTTCTGATGAATATCAAAAAAATAGATTCACAATGTAAGATTTTCTTTAACTTTGCTGTGCACATGTAAATAAAACCATTCTTGCATAGTAAAAAAAATGCTGTATGTACATTTAAACAGTTTGTATCTTTTTAAAACATTTAAAGCACCATTTTATCTGTTGTTTTTGATGGTTTGACGTCCTGAGTGTTCATAGGCAGAGCTGAATTGATATTTGGCAGCTCCTGTGGAGTGTCAATAGAACTTATCAGTCTTTTGTCGTTTTGCTGACAAAAGCTGTTACAGATGGTCTTCAGCATCACTTTGCGAATAGAACTACAGAACAAAAAGTACATGACTGGATCAAGACAGCTATTAAAGGCAGACAGTAGCAGGACTACTTCATTGGTTTTATCCAACACACTTATCCATTCGCAAGTGGTGTCTATTGCTATCTGTGACATGATATAGAAAATCCTAACAGAGTGGTAAGGCACAAAACATATAGTGAAGAGAAAAAGCACGAAGAATGACTTCCATGCAGTTTTGTGGTACTTGGCAGCATTTGGAAAATCCGGTTTGTTTTTGGAGGTTGTTAGCAGATTCATTCCAATCCTTCCGTAGGAGATTAGCAATGCACCGTAGACCAGCCAAAACAAACCAACGATGGCAAAGTTGAAATAGGCTTTCCATTTGGATTCGTGCAGTGTTTTGTACTGGAAACACTGTTCGGTTTTAACTTTCTCTGTATCCAGGACGATGAGGCAAATGCCACAAACAAACGCCACAGCCCAGATGACACTGCAGAGAAGTATGCTCCATTGACTATCCAGGAATATCCTCCTACAGGACAACCTTTGAAATTTCAGATAACGATCTACACTAATGAAGCCCAGTAAAACTATACTAATGTACATGTTTATGTAAAAGATAATGCCCACCATCTTGCACAGTAATGGCGGCAGCACCCACCGATCATTGTTGGAATGGTACACCACTCGGAAAGGCAGGCAGATCACAAGGAGCAAGTCGGCGAGGGCCAGGTTAATTAGGAAAATGCGAACTGAGTTTTTCTTCGGATGTACCCGTAGAAACACCCAGAGAGCCAGCAGGTTCCCAGACAACCCGAACAGAAAGAAGAGTGAATAGAAAAAAGCCAGCGGGACCTGCAAGCTGGTGTTGTCCGTTTGGCAGCTTGACTGGGGAATTTTCGACATGGTGGTCAGCGATGCAGTGGGGAAAAATTGAGATTTGTTTTTTGTCATTGCGTGTGTATATATCAGACCCTAGACAAAACAGAAAAGCGTAGCAATACAGAACAGTTTTAATACCTTGAAATGTAACAAAATTTCTGATGCACGGGTAATAGGAAATTGTAGAGTAATTTACCTTGTAAATTCTGTCCATTGGAGAACTTCTCTGTTGTGTTTCTTTTTAAATGTGTCTGTTTAATCTCAATTCAGATCTCTTTGCAAGCTTCCTTTTAAGCTCTTCCTTTTTTACACTCTTGCACACCTCATAGCACAGCTGTGCACCAGTTAAGATCAAAATAAAGTGTGCAAGCTCTCTTAAAAGGGAAGAGCATTTCTCGAAACCATATTTCAATTCCTCCTTACATGACACAAAAACAGACAGATGAGGGCTACTTAACAATTATATTACTATATATATAAAAATGTAGTCATGATTTTTTTAAACTGTTTTAATCATGGTTGATACTCCTCTTGTTGAACTTTGATAATTGCAGATCAGTCATATTATCTCCTGGACACACACACACACACACACACATATATTTTTAACTTTTACCTTGACTTCTAATTTTAATTCCAGGTGGTATGTGCTGCAGAGTAACATGTCTTTTTTTGTTTTTTTGCAGCCTCATTGTGTGTTGCTAGCATCAAAGGAGAATTCTGCTCCGGTGAAACTTGGTGGATTTGGTGTGGCTATACAGCTAGGAGAGTCTGGATTAGTGGCTGGAGGTACATGGAAATATCCTGTTATAGGTTAAACTTGTAAAACATTAACATTTTCTGTGTACATGCACAGCATTCTAAGGGCTTTAGTGGATGCATATAGAAACATCTAGGCAAAAAGATTCATATGTAGTAAAAGCATATAATTAAAGCACAATTTCAATTTATTTTGGCTTGAAGAACTGAAACACTTCAGCACAAGGTTTCATTTCTATCACACAAGACTAATCATGAATAAAGTTCCTTATATTATTGGACAGAACTTTCACTCAGTGTCACTTTATAAATTAACTCATTAATGATTTTGATTTGATTTGGGAGCTTTCTTGTGCTTAATTGTTCAAACCTTGTATCAGCGACAGCTGTTTGTATGTATTTGAGTGGATGCTTACATGTCACATGCTGTTTGTGCCACAGGCCGGGTGGGCACTCCACACTTCATGGCCCCTGAGGTGGTAAAAAGAGAACCTTACGGGAAACCTGTGGATGTTTGGGGCTGCGGAGTCATCCTCTTCATCCTCTTGAGTGGCTGCCTGCCCTTTTATGGCACCAAAGAACGCCTGTTTGAAGCAATCATAAAAGGAAAATATAAGGTTAGATATATAGGTTACTTTTTAACAAAGTCTGTTAAGATTAAATAAAGACAGGTTTTGACTGTTTGAAGTTTGGTGAAAGTGACAACATATACTGATTTGTTCAAGGTCTGAGGTAAGACAGCTACTTAATACACACAGATCACTTGGTTCATCATTTGGTCCATCACTGTCACAAGTACATTGGAGCCAGTATCATATAAAGCTGTTTTTTATTGGTCTAAACTGAGTAAAGGCATTTTAAGGCTTGAAACACTGATCTGATCTTAAATCAGGAACCACTAGCTTCAGATTAAAATTTTACCACATTAATTGTTCAAAACAACTTTAGTTAGTTCCAGTTCTCTAATTTGGTCAGAGAATGAAAGTTAAGATAGTTTTAGTTGAATTTTTGGGTGAGTCTTTCCATTAAAATATCAAGTGAAATACGTTGGACTTATATATTTTTGTCCTTGGTCAGCTTTCCACACAATTTAAAGTGAATGGTGATTTTTAATCTAGCATAAAAGTAGATTTCTGAGCATCTGAGCATTGGTGTTGGTGCAAGAATCATTTTGTTGGAAAAGTGCTATGAGAGGATCTAGGTTTGATTCGTTTATGCTTGCGTTTACTATACAGATGAATCCCAGGCAGTGGGGCCAGATCTCAGAGAGTGCCAAAGACCTGGTGCGCCGTATGCTGATGCTGGACCCTGCAGAGAGGATCACAGTGTATGAAGCTCTCAACCACCCCTGGCTCAAGGTATCAACAGTACTCAAGAAACATCTGCTTATCAGATCTTAATGATGTTTCATTCATGTATTAATCTGATTGCTTAATAAAAAAAATAAAAAAAAATTTGAGGATTTTACATGTAGGAATTTAGATGTTAATGAGATGAATAAGCACCATTTGAAGTGTACATTTCATTTAAGGAGAGAGACCGCTATTCCTACAAGATCCACCTTCCTGAGACTGTCGAGCAGCTGAGGAAATTCAATGCCAGGAGGAAACTAAAAGTAATCAGCACTTTATAGTCTGCGTATTGCTTTAGCATCTGCTCTCGTGCACAACATGAATGTTTTGTCGCGTAAACTAAAGGGCACAGGCGACAGGAACTTAAAGCACATTAGTTGATTGATATCTATGGTTTGACAGGGTGCAGTGCTTGCAGCAGTCTCCAGTCACAAGTTCAACTCTTTCTATGGGGACCCACCTGAAGAACTGCCTGACTTCTCTGAGGACCCTACTTCATCAGGTACTACAGCAACCAGCAGAGATCAGCTGCCAGCCACTCTGTCTTCCTGAAGAGATGCTTTTTGCAATTTGTAGACTCTTATGTGAGAGTGTTTTGGTTACCTTGATGTTATCTTTCTGACATACAGAAAAAGATTAAGCTTGTTAGTAGTGTGCTAAGACAAGCATCACAGTCAGCATGGCCCACAATTCATTCTGCTGCAGAAAAGAATGGTCCCTGGCAGGCAAAAAAATTGACCAAAAAAATCACATACAATCAAGAGAATGTTTGTTTCTCATATAATCTGTGGTAACTTTCCCTTTTTCTCACAACTGTTAACACGGATTTAATAAGTCACAATTTTTAACATAGCCTTTAATATACATGCTCTCAGAAAAATAGGTACAAAGCTGTCTCTGGGCCGAGACCAAAAGCTAAAAGATGCATCTTTTTACATTATTAACCCCTAACTGCTACCTATTAGTACTTTAAAGTGCCATATGACAGGTTACCGCCCCAGTGACAGTTTTGTAATTGTTTTTTAATATAATTTGAATGTGCATTTGTGAGCAGTTCTACACAACGTTCTCTGATTGCTTTAAGAGTGTGGTTGAATCCTATCTCTTTTCACATCACAATCATCTCCGTTTTGTTAAATTATACTTGTTGCTTGTTTCTATGCTGGCCACCCTGCAGGACTACTAGCAGCGGAAAGTAGGTGTCCCTGTCTGTCCCCTTACAGACTTAAGTGTTTGCCTGCTTCTTTGAAATCAACTTAGTGTTTTCCTGGCTATTTAAAGGTCACAGTGTGTGGTCAATTGTGTTTGTTTGTACATGTAAAGGGGCTGTGTCACAAGTGCTTGACAGTTTGGAGGAAATCCATGCTCTGACGGACTGCAGTGAGAAAGACCTGGACTTTCTACACAGCGTCTTCCAGGACCATCACCTCCACACATTGCTTGATGTAAGAGGCTATATACAGGCACACGCACACATACATACTCATGTCTGTTTGACATCCTTCACAGATCGATGCTGCTATATTTATATACTATATTTATACGACATGCTCAAACTGGTGAGCTGGGCTACACATGCATATGGTGTTTAGCCACACTATTACATTGTGAAGTGGCACATTCGACAACTTGTTGAAACCAATCTGCCAAACAAAATTTAGTTGCTTTTTATACTCTATTTTTTATTACTATGACCTCTTATATGTCAAAAGATCAAGATAATTTTGGTTTCTCAGTTGATGACCCCAGAATCTGATGTGTTAAGATGCTGAAGAAGAACTGAGAAGAAAAAAATGTCACTTTTTTTCTTTTGCAACCTTCAACCTAGTCTCAGTCTTGGACCATATACAGACTTTCTGATGCATATTGCACACAAAAATGACATTCCTATCTGATTAAATTGTATTTACACAGTTTCTGGGGATATCAGGTTGTGCAAGTTGCTAGATAGATTTGAAAGAGCTGACATTTTCTATTTGTTTTTTTACCATTTATATTACTTTTTTTCTTATTGTTTTCAAAGACAGTAAGGCAAAGCAACAGCTGTAGAGGGGCAGGTTGTAGGAAAAAAGTAAGAGGGAAGAGGGAACAACCGCACTCACTTAAGCATAGACTATTGACCAATGTTTCAGTAGCCTTTTTCAAGGTATGAAAATAATGTATGAATAAAAAAATGTAATTTTATAAAATATTTAATAAAAAAACATAATAACACTGTTCAAGACAAATCCCAAACTGAGTAATCATTTATCATACACTACATTATAATGTGGTGAAGCCTGAAGCCTGCAGTTTGGTTTTAGGTCACCTTTGATGAAGATTTTGATCCACTATAAATGTTAAAGTATAAATGTTAGCCATAGCTAACATAAGGGTTTTTTTCTGTTTACCACAGCTGATCATAAAAAATGTCAGTAGACCAATTTCTGAATTTTCAGTATCATCTTTTTTGTCTATTTTAGAGCTTAATAGACTTTCATTCATTGTTCTTTGTTCATTCATTGCGTCTTTCAATGCGTGTCACACGACCCATGAGTCTTTCTGTATTATGGCGTTTAATGTTTTTTGTCTGTGTGAATAAGTGCAGCTGTGGGTTCTCCCCACTTTCTCTATGTCTGTGCGTGCGTGTACCATGGCCTCTATAGAGATTTAGAGAGGCATACAGCTCGGTACAATCCAGTGTGGATGATGGGGCCTGTCTCCATAGCCACAGGCCAGAGGAAAGCAGAGAGGAGAGCACGCCCCTTATGCCAGTGCTCTGTGGGTAAGATTATCACCAGGAGGCTATGAATGCACGTCTGGCCATTGAGAACTCAACTCCAATCCTGAATAGGGAGGGAAACAATAGCACCTATTGTCATAGATGCATTTTCACTCTTGCTGCTCCAGCAGTGTCTGTCTATCAGAAGAGCTGTTCCAGACTTTGCCATCTTCTGCATACAAGCTCTGTATGTAACTCTACCTTCACGAAACAGGATAGATAGGTTCATTTTGCCTGGAGTTTAACTTCGGTTGGTTTTAACTGGTTGTTTTTTCTTCGTGGTAAGTAACCTTGTGTTTTCTTTAGAAAGCATGTTGCTTGTTGCTGGAGGTGGAGCAATTTTTCACTTCACGTTACCCTGAAATATCTGTTCTGTTTTTGTTATGCTGTGAAATGGAGATTAATATATGTAAAGAACTGATGCCCTGTGCAAAGCATTCACAAAAAGTGCGCCATGCGTGATTTATAGATATGTGAACATGGCAGCTTTCTTGAGACATTGTATGTCTTCGAAAGTACCACATATGAAAGGATGTGGTTTTCTAGATCATTAATATTCAAATAAATCATGACACGCCACACCTAAGTGGCATCTAGAGAAAAAAAAACCCTGAAATACTGAAAAAAGCATATGGTAATAAGTTGATGAAAACTGTTGAGAACTGCATTTCACATCACTGAATAAAAATGTTTTTAATTTTTCAATTTTTAATGAGATTTTTTTATGATTAACATTTTGCAGGAGAAGCTATAACCCAGCTGTTCAGTTATGATGTCAGTTTATTGACTCTGAACAAAAGGAACAGTGTTTGTGCAATGTTAATGTTTGTGTGCACTTCTTATTGATTCTCCTTTACTCAAGAAGCAACGATTGATTTAAAAGGATCTTGATCTGTTTTTGCATGCTGCAGTGTTTTTAAGAGAGCAAAGAAATGATTCTTCATTAATCTATTCTCCTTTTTTAGCTGTATGACAAGATAAACACCAAGTCTTCACCACAAATCAGGAATCCTTCTAGTGACGCAGTTCAGAGAGCCAAAGAGGTGAGTGCAGGCTGCAGTTTCAGAAAGATGTCTTTGTAGTACATTTTGAGGGCGGCATAAAGAGTTTCTAGCATAATTTGAATTGAACTTCACTGTAGTTTTCGTCTTCTACGAGGAATGCTTGTTTTGTTTTGTTTAGTTTTTTTTTTAAAGCTCTCTTTCAGAAAAAAAATGTAATGTGATCTCTCTTTTCAATTTCTTTAAAAAAAAAGTATGTTGATGTGATTCAAAACTGAATTAGGCAACGTTTTGTTGGTTTGTCTTTTCTTATATCTTGGATGTTAATTCAGAAATGACATTTCAAAATACTTAAATGTGATGAATGTTTGATGCGTGTTGTCAATTTAAACTACTATTCTGTCTAGTCTGTGTTTGCATTTTAATGCAGGATGTTCAGAAAAGACTCACTGCATGACGTACTCACTCCTTTGCTTTTCTAGATACAGAATTTCCTCACTGCATATTTCTGTCTTGGTTTTAACTTCTGCTCTGTCACGGTAGTTTAATGCTCTTTTTTTTTAAGAATTAGTCATCTATAAAATAGGAAGTGCATAAAATTTTCATATCTGAAAGCTAATTACATGCAACAAAAACACATGGGATGTGTATTTATTAACGGTCATTAGTTTCTTTTTTTTTACTCAGCACTGTCTCTGTTCATATCTGTTTTCTTTTTTAGAAAGCAGACATTCATGTGATTTTATATAGTTTAACAGAAAACCTCAAACAGAGGTCTGTTTTGTACTCAATGCCTCTAAGAATTTTAAGCTCAGTTTACGATTTATGTGACATTTACAGATCCCTAGTGGTCTATTGCTTGTGTGAACACATGCCTGTTTTTTTTTTCCTGGTGAATTAGAATGCATTTCAACCAGCTGCAGTTAGAAAGCCGCATTAACAAGTGAATGTGTTTGTTTGCTTTTACCTACATGAGTAGATTAGAAAAAATCTAGAATAACATAATGACTGTGTGGTGTTGGACAAAGCAGCTCTTTTATCGCCGTGTGGAAAATTATCATTGAGAGCACAGACTGACATGTCACTTGTCAGGTTACATAAAATTACATTTTGAAGTGAAAATGCCTTTAGTTTGGTGAGCTTATCGGTCTGTATGTTTGATGACTATCTGTGTGCTCTTACCTTAGTGTTGCCTCTCTCTCTCTCTCTCTCTCTCTCTCTCTCTCTCTCTCTCTCTCTCTCTCTCTCTCTCTCTCTCTCTCTCTCTCTCTCTCTCTCTCTCTCTCTCTCTCTCTCTCTCTCTCTCTCTCTCTCTCTCTCTCTCTCTCTCTCTCTCTCTCTCTCTCTCTCTCTCTCTCTCTCTCTCTCTCTCTCTCTCTCTCATTTGCCTAGAGACCAGTTAAAATTCTCACTTATAACACAAATAGACAGTAATTAGTTATTCTAATGGTTATGTTTGTCTTTAACAATAAATTAAAATATTAATTAATCCCCATTTACTGTAACTTTACAAACTTCCTTGACTTAAAAGACATCTAGAATTTCTCATAAACGAGTCTATTTTATAAATGTATGTTACTGATCTCATTGCAAAAAATCCATGTATATGTATATAATTTATTTATTTATAAAAAAACCCTCAAACATCTGTAAAACAACATGTTCTCTGGATACACATGTCAAACTTCTTCATTTACGTCTGTGTAAAACTCACCCCTCAATCTGCAAGCTTGCATTCATTTTTAAATGGAAACAAAACTACTTTCATTCAATCATAATTTGATAAGCAATATTAACTGCAGTTTTAAGAAGGGATAAAATCCTTCACTAGTCATAGTGCATTTTTTCTTAAAGTTGTTTTACATTTACTTAAAGATAGTGAATCAAATCTAATAATGCAATCACATCAACAGAAGCATTCTGAGTTTTTTGAACATGTCAACAAATCCTAACTTGGTGCGTCAGATAAACTTGATCAAACAAATGTAAAGTTCCCATAAAGGGGTGAAAGTAATTTAATTTTGAAACCATCTGCATACTCTTAAGATAAAAATAGCAATATTCAAATTAGTTTTGATGGTTGCTTCTGGTTTTGACCCCTCTAAAAACAAGTCCGTCTCAGTCACAAGTCACACAACCTATAAAGCTCAACCATTTCCTTTAGTATTGCACATCAAAAAGGAACTCAGGCCTGCTGGTGATTAAAGAGCTGTGCTCTCGAATAACCCTCCTTGGCCTCTTGCTTGTGATCACTGGCAATGGTGAAATGTTTAAGGATTATCCTCTTTGTATTGCTTAGAGCCAGCGGGGCGGAAACTAACCCATCACCTCTCACTGTTTTCCCTGAGAGACTCATACTTGCGGAGGCGGCATAGTGGCTAACTAAAAAAATCAGCCTTCGACTCTGCTGCTTCTTACACAGACTATATGTATCAAATGTTATAAAACTTTCCTGTGTGTGTCTCTCATGCTAAGACCTCCACCGAAGACGGGTCGAGCACGGCTTTGAAACATCTGGAATATGTAAGCTGCAGACATTTTCCCAATCTTATGTCCACTTATATTTTTTGTCCCACTTTTGTAGAACTTGTGGAAATTTCTAGGATTCTTGTAAATGTCTGAGCTTTACATTTAGTGATTTTGACTGGCAGTGAGGGGCTGCCAGGTGGGTTTGACCATTGATTAGAGCTCATTAGAGATGATTAGTGTGGTTCAAAAGACGCCCAGGATCCGGCGCTCAGCAGCATTCAGCGGGGAGTTGTGACATATCTGCAGTACTGTGCCAAATCACCCCCTCCCGCCTGACCCGTTCCACCCCGCCAATGGAAAGGCCAAATGAGCCCAGACAGCAGTGCTGATTGGTCACATGGGGTCTAAGGGTCATGCCAGAAATGTTTGCGCGTGTGTGTCTTTTCTGATATATGATGTGTGGGGTCTCAGCAGTCCAGCTCAAAGTTGCGTTGCAGTGTACGAGATTAAAAAGCAACAGCTTTATTTGAAGATTTGAATATCGAGGACAGCCTGAGGAAAAGCCTGATGACTCTGTCTGTCTGTAGGTACTGGAGGAGATTTCATGCTACCCAGAGAATGCAGACGTTAAAGAACTGAGACGGATTCTAACCCAGCCCCATTTCATGGTGAGTGGCAGCACAGTGCCAAGTTCTGTTGTTAATCTCTTTACAGTATAACTTAGTCAAAATAAAACCAAAATGAACCCTATTGACCTAATGCACGTCCTTGTTGTGAATTTTTAATTTGTGCATATTATTCCTTGTAATATTTCATCAAATGTTATACCTTGTTTTTTGTACGAAACATATTTTTATGTTAACGCTATTTGTTTTGGCTGTTTGATAAATAGCCAAGTATCTGCTTAAGCATTGTTTTACTTTGAAACTGGTTACGTTAAGGTATGAATTGCCCACTTTTCTCCATCTAATCGATTCCATCTGTAACTTTTAGTATACTGTTATAAATACACTAAAGTGTTTTTTTTGTTGTTTTTTTTATTAGTGCTTTCAATCAGCAACAACATAATAAACTAAATAAAAATACTAAGGACATTTCTAATTTTTCAAGTAATAAATGCTGTTGTTTTTAACTTTCTGTTCATCAAAGAATCCTGAAAAAAATGTCTCATTGTTTGTTTTGAAAACTATCTTTGAGAGCTTAATTAGAGCACTTGTACTTATTTGTGAGGCTTTATTACTTGAATTTATCTATTTAAGATGTTGTCAGTGATCTTGGTGTTTCCCCATCTCAGACTTTGCATTGCTTTTTTGTAATGCTCTTCTATAATCAATGAGGTGTTTGTTAGTCATCTGTGTTTTTTTGTGTTCTTATCAGTGGCACAGACAACCTCATGACAGATGCCCTTTGCTCTGAACTGGCTGTTTGTCAATAAGGTTGATCTAGGTGCTTAGTTGATTAAAGAGACCACACTTTTGGTGTCTGTTATTAATTTTAGGGGTTCAAACTTTAATATGGCATAATTGTAAAGGTTTAGCTTTCAGTCAGATGTGATAGTGAGGGTTAAAATTGTTTGCAAGATTAAAAGTAGAAAGTTGGAAAATATTATTATTAAGTGTGGGAGTCAAATAGTGTTGAGTGGAAGTAAATAAAATGATCTCTGGCATGATCCACAAGGGACTTGTTTGGGGGCTTTTTGCATTATTTTTTACTTCCACTTGAACTGGGGATTTACTACAGAACTGAGAGAAATAAAGAGGGAAGGAGTTAAAAAGGTGCTCATGCATGAGAAAACAAGACTGGGGTGATGTCAGCCTCACTAACTCTAAATGTCAGGTCCAGAGTGGGGGGGATGTGGGGCAGAAAAGGAAGGAGGTACCAGCAGGTACTAGCTGTTGAATTCCAACATGACATCCCCCTTGATGCTTTTCTCACACTCATTGCACACAAGATAGTAGTATGAGATGAGATGGTGAGAAAAAGTATTTAATGTTACTGAAGTCTATTACATGTGATTTTAAGGAAGGCAGGCATCATCATAAAGCATTGTAATAAATTACACTTTGCACTAACATTTGAAAGATTGCATATTTATTTATTTATTAAGAAATTAATGCTTCTATGGGTTTTATAGGTTTTATAACATAGATTAAAAGGTGAGTAAATACTTCTACATTGATTAAAAATATATAATTTTCAAGTAAATGCTGTTCTTTAAAACTTTGTTCATTAAAGAATTCTTAAAAATGTGACCTTTCGCCTAAAAATATATTTAACTTTCCCCATCAGCATTTTTTTTAAGTTTTCCAGCCACCACCAGCATTTTTCATAATTTTCAGCTGCATTTGACAGCCTTCAAAATATTTTCAGCTATGAATATATGAACAAATAATATATTTTATTCTGTCTTAATGTGTTCATGTTTTATCACCCCAGAATGCAGATAGGTACAATATTTTTGGCAAAAAACTGTTTTTTTTTTGGTAGACCCAGAAAGTCTTGTAACTCACTCTTACTGTAGTATACCTAGAACACGGATTAATATAAAATCTTGTCTTTTATCATATTATGAGATATTAGTTTTTAATGTATTTTTGAGGATATAAATGCAGCATTGGTGCAAATAACTTACAGAAATCAAACTTTCCCACAGTAGTTCAAACTTGATGTTATTTGCACAGCTTGATGCTTTGATTTGTTACTGAAGCTTTTTATGTGTGTGTGAGAGAGAGACTGTATCTAACTCTTTATCACTCTCTTTCAGGCCTTGCTTCAGACTCATGATGTTGTGGCACATGAGGTATACAGTGACGAGGCACTGAGGGTCACCCCACCCCCCACATCACCATATCTCAACGGAGACTCACCTGAAAGCACAAACGGAGACATGGACATAGAGAACGTTACAAGAGTACGCCTGGTTCAGTTCCAGAAGAACACGGATGAACCAATGGTATTTCACACCTTTCCTGTATATATATATACATACACATATACAGGTTTGTTGAGTGAAATGGTGGGGTTTTGCTAAATGTGAGCCAAAATCATCACAAATAAAACAATCAAGGACTTAAACTACTTCAGTCTGTGTGCACTGAATTTATTTAATACACAATTTGAGCTATTGAGATAAATTAACAATTAACATTTTTTAAGATTCACCTGTGTATGCGTGTGTGTATGCGTGTGTGTATGCGTGTGTGTATGCGTGTGTGTGTGTGTACATTTGTATATAAGGCTGCATAGCATGAACACGACAACTGTGTTTTTGTGGTCCACTTTTTTTAAAGTGTGCAAATATAAGTCATATCCTGTGCTGTGAGGCTTGGCACACATCTTGTAACCCGGAGCTGAGATGGTGCTATCGATAACGCTCTCATAGTGGCTACAATTTATGTCCACTTGTTAGTCAAACTTCCTAAAAGCTTCGTTCTCATCACTGTGTTTAAACTAGTTTGTGGGCACTGTTTCAGGGTATCACGTTGAAAATGAATGACTTGAACCATTGCATCGTGGCAAGAATAATGCATGGAGGAATGATCCACAGACAAGGTACATGCACCAGTTGGTTTTTCCTTTAGAACTTCAACCAACACTGCTCCTTCCTATCTTCCTGTCTTTCCTATATATCTCCTGTATCTTCATAAACACATGAGGAACTAAAAGGAAAAAGATGCCACCCGTATTCACGTGGCAAGCTTGAGGGCTTGTGCTGCCCCCTGTGATGGCCACATTGCACAATCTCCTATAACTTGACAGAAACACAATACTGACGTATGAGTCTTACCTACGTCACACTCAAACACCATCAACAAGTATCTCCCACATGCATGCAAGTGGCACAAGCTTAAATTAAATCTCATGCAGTTCAAGTTTTCAGTTTAAAATGGTTGTAAGACTAGTGATGTGTTTTGACCCATGTAACATGTTGTTTTGCCAAAAATCAGGAACTTTGCATGTCGGAGACGAGATCCGGGAGATCAACGGCATAAGTGTAGCAAATCAAACGGTGGAGCAGCTTCAAAAGATGCTTGTGAGTAGGACTTAGTGTATTTTCATCTTAAAAGTTACAATATGTTTGACTATATAGACATAATCTAGTAAAAGTGCCCGTTTTTAATCATTTTGTTTTTCTGCTAACAGCGGGAAATGAGAGGCAGCATCACCTTTAAGATTGTGCCAAGCTACCGCACACAACAATCGTCCTGTGAGGTAATGGCCTCTGTGGCACTGTGCTCTTTCTCTGCCAGTCTCCTCTTTCTGCAGCGCTGTGGTTTGCCTCCCTGGCCTGTTGTGGCCTTTTGTGGTGGGGTTTGATTGCCGTGGATTCTTGTGTGACTAACTGCCTGCCTGATGGCTGCGTGTTAATGCTTTTTTTCCCCAAAAGCCTCCATCCTGCCGGACCAAAAGGCCTGGCTCAGACACTACCGCACACCAATTTCACAACCAAGATACCGGAACCCGTTCTTACATATAACCAGTGTTGAGGAAAGTTTAGATGTACGATGTAACAATGCTCATAGACAGTGTTGCAGCATTATTAAAGTATGCCTGTACCGTGCTGGTTACAGAAATACATTTTTCATAACACTCCCCAGCCACATCAAACAACTGAGAGGATGTTGAATTTAAAGCGGGCAGATTTCCTTCACACAGTAAATCTCTCAAGGAAGATTGTTTACATTTAGGCTCCCCCTTCTGGCGGGAAGCTACAGTGCACTCTGATGATCAAAACATGTCTGCTTTGGCATCTGTAACATTATCATTCTTTTAAAATGTCTATTTAATAACTTTAATCTCAAGCAAATCTTTTGGTTTCCCTTACATGATGTCCCTAATTTCTTACCGCAGTGTTGGCTAGTGTCCGTTTGCTCTGCTGTTTCGCTGACCTTTATATCTTATTACAGAAAGAATCCCCCTCCACCTCCAGACAGTCCCCTGCTAATGGCCATTCCAGCATTAACAGTTCTATCTTGGTAAGGATCCCAGGCAACCTCAAATAACGACCCCCTTCCCACCCCCAACAATCTCCTAATGTTGTTTGTGATTATTTCACCCCGTTTTTGCAATCATACCCTCTTAATTTGCAACAAATGTTGTTAAATTTGTGTAATGTCCAGTTTTATGGTTTTGTTTTGTTTATACAGTTTGTTTGTATATATTTCACTAGAATATTTTGACCTCCTCGATAAGCACAAATGCAAAGACTGAACAAGACAGCGCCTAACATCCATCAGACATAGTTTCCGTTATCTCAGTTCAAAAATTGGTGTGCTCTGTGCTGCTATAGCTCACTCACTCTGAATGCCAGTGTGAACACTGTACAGTGGACGTGGAATCTTCCGTCACATTTTTTTTTGTTAGTATTAGTGATGTTTTGTGGCTGACAGCAAGCACAATGTTTAGGCCAAACTCGGTAAAGGCATGCAAAGGTTTCCGAGCATAAATAAAAAGCATGCATACTTCTAACAAAATGCAGTGAGATATACATTGAGCACTACATTGGGGGTGGGCGATAAAGAATTTGGCATGATAAATCAATATGAAAAGCCAAATAATATAAATTTTGAGTATTGTGTTGGGTACTTAGTGGTTAGGAATGGGGCTCCGCAAAGCCTTGTCCCTTTTAGCTACGCTTATGCTGTCAAACTTTCCTACTAGTTAAGTTTACAAAAGTATATATGAATACATTCTTTAAAATATTCTAATTAATCAGTAAACTATAAATATTTATTAAAAAAATAATTTAAAAAAATGCTTTAAAATATATGATTGCATTTTCCTGATTTTAACTCTATATACTTGTTTACATAATTTTTCAGTCAAATTAAACTCTGTAAAATATGTATTTTAATTGGCCAAAATTTCAAATAAAGTTTCTAATATCGCCCACCCCTGCTATAGACCCAGTGGGACTCACTTGGTGTTCCTCATAGAGGGGGGGGTTTAGTCTCTACCTCATGAACATGCTTGAATGGAGTGTGGTGCTGAAGCTGCTTGCTTGCTCCTTGCTTTCTTGTGTGCTGCTGTTCTGAGATTTACCCTCAACAGCCCTTTTTTTTTTTTAACACATGCATACACCCAAAATGAAGTAACTTTTGTGGAGGTAGCTTTGTCCCCAGTGGTTTTAAGCAGATTTTTAATGTTTTGTTTAATGTATATTTCTTTTAATTGTTATCGTTATTAATTGTTATTTAATTGTTTCATGAGTCCATGTCTGTCTTTACCTATATAAATGGTCAGTCTCTCTTTCACTGCTGGGCTTTGCTTTGCAGGATTTGCCATCAACCATCCAGCCAAAAGGACGCCAGGTGAATAGAGCATCCATCAGTTTTATGACGAGCACTTTTCCACACTGCTTTTGTGCTTGAGATTGAATGAACAATTTAGTGATTCACTGCTGTTAACATCCTGCTTTCTTTATCAGTACTAACGCCATTCACCTTTCACCATCAGACAGACTTGGTTGTAGTGTTATTGTATTGCCCTTACTCAATCACAGCAACTAGACTGTAAATGCAGAGGTCTTGTTATTTATGCTGTTTTTAAAAGTTGACCTCAATTTCAAGGGAGTATCATTTTAGCATTCATTTTTAGACTTACAGATGTTATTTTATGCGTTTAACTAGTTGAAAAAATATAAAGAACACTATTTAGTAGTTTTCTTTTAGACCATTTTAGACTTTTAGCTTGGGTTAAAATATTTAAAGTGTAACGGATTGGTGCGTCTGTCTTATCTTACCTCATGCAGTCTCATGCTTTTCTAGTTGCCCTTGGTTACAGAGTGGTGTGTGTTTCCTCTCACATCCCATCTAGATTACCCTGCAAAATAACCAAGCTGAGAAAACGCGGAATCAGAGAGCCCATTACAATGTGTTCTAATCTCTAGCACTTGCCTTTAAGCACTGTGTCCTAATAGGATGAGAGGTAGAAAGGGAGGCATACAATCAGCAGAGGGCGCCATCTGCCAGCACAGGTCCATCAGTGTTGGCTGAAGTGCATCACTGAAATCTGCTATGTTATGTGATGAGAACAGAGTGATGTGACTGACATCTCCACCCTGCTTTGTTCCTTATTATCAACCCATATCTTTTCTGAACGTTAGCTTTTATAGCTGCATTCTTCATCTCGCCAACCCCAATAACAGTGTCGTACTAATGCCACCACAGTGCCGTGATATTGCATGATGTTTGTAATACTCTCATGCCCTAGATCTCCAGACCTCCAATCAAGGATAAATTTTCCATCAAGGTAAGATTTTAAAGAATGAGCCCAATCCACTGCTCTGTTGTGTAACCATTTAAGTCCAAATGTAGCAAGGACTCGAAAACAATTACATCATCAGTGCGAATCTTTTGAAAATATAACGTTAAGCTTGATTTTTGCAGTGTTTATACTTAAAGGCCCCTTTCAGTCAATTCAGTGCAATTTATTTTTAATCCAGGAGTCACACACCACTCTACCCTCAGACTGCAGTTCAGTACTCTACTGTTCTTAATGTACATCAAGGACTCATAGCTCACTCTCATACATACTTACATGCATCATCTGTTTGCCAACATGCTCAGTTTTCATACCGTGCTGCTTTAGCCAAGCATGCCTATCATCTCAACCGAAACCTAATCTCCACTTGCACCTTGACCTCCTCTTGTACCCTGACCTCCCTCTAGCAGTCAGTCCTTTCCTGTGCTGTGTCTGTGCCACTGTAGGGCTTTTCTGACTTCGACCGATTATGTCTTTTCTCAGATCTATGTACGGGCACAGTTCGAGTATGATCCGGTGAAAGATGACCTCATCCCCTGTAAAGAGGCTGGGATTCGCTTCAGGGTGGGTGACATAATCCAGATTATCAACAAAGATGACCATAACTGGTGGCAAGGCAAGCTGGAAAACACCAAGAATGGCACAGCAGGACTGATTCCCTCACCTGAACTTCAAGAGTGGTAAGTTAGGTTCTTTCGTAGAGCAGAATGCCCTTTTCAATCATTTCTTTTGTTTGTACGATGAAAACCAGAAGATTGTGATTTGCTGCTGAGGGTAGAGGAAAAGAACATTCAGTACAATTCAAGTCCCTCGCAATACGATTTAAAAGCACTCGAAGATGTGCTCTCATCAATGCCAGCAGATATGCTGCAAACCAACCACATGTTCATCTAATTGTTTCTTTTGTTTGTTTTGTTCTAGGCGGGTGGCCTGTATAGCCATGGAGAAAACCAAGCAAGAACAGCAGGCAAGCTGTACTTGGTTTGGCAAGAAAAAAAAGCAGTACAAAGACAAATACCTAGCAAAGCACAACGCAGGTAGAGTTTCCATTGGGCTTTCTCCACCTTCCCTCTCTCTTCAGAAAGACAATTCCTTATTGGAAAACTAATTAGTAATCTTTATGTAAGCAAAAGTAAAATTGAATAGGCTTCTAACACTTTGGCATCACAAAAAATAGCGGCTCTCAGGGAGATGTAAACAACTATTGATTAATGTTATAGTAACATGAATAAAGTAGAATGGGTTTCGATTTAATTTGACTTTACAAGTTTTGTATTCAAGTTGAAATTGCAGTCTTGAAATTACACACTATTAAAAAAAAGAGTATGTGATGCTGGTGTTTGAATGAATGAAAAACCTTCTTTTTAAGTATCATTTGTTTACTACACAAACATATTAGTAACAGGTTTAGCATATTTAGATAAATCCATTAGTGTCAAATATATCAAGCAAAAAAATTATTAATAAAAAAGAGGCTCATGAAAGATCTGCTTAATACAATGACCTGGTAAATTATTCTCTTTGTTGACGATCAGATACAAGAATTGACTCTTTGTTTGTTTGTTTTAAATACAACATCACTGTTGTGAGATACTCATATGATCAGAAGCACAAGAAAACACTATGCTGTTGATGACTATTGCTAACTCAGAACAGGAGGTGCATTGTCAGGAAGAATGCATATATGTCTTTTTTACATCAGTGAGCATCTATAATTAGTATTATGTTTATATTAGTTCCTGCTTTTCAGAGACAGCAGACTTTTAGCCTCATGGGATGGTTATCAGCAGATGTTGATAGAAATGTCATTATTGAATGATTCAGGCTGTAGGGAGTGTCTCTGTGTGGTAGGTATGGGCAGGTAACAGGGCCCAGTGCTGTCTGGCTCAAATAACCCGAGGTCCTGACTGCAGCATTTCCACAAATAGCAGAGTGACTTGTGCCAATACGTAGCCAAGTAGCTGTGTGTCTGATTCTGCCTGCTATTCCCTGACCAAACTGTCCCTTAAGGCTCTTTCATTTTGCTTCAAGCACCAAAGGGGCTCATTAAAGCCAGCCACAGTGGAAACCTGGGTCGTTATTGCTGATGAGCACACCTGCATATACATACCACTATGCAACAAGTGTTTATGTGTGTGTTTTCACTGGGGATGCAAAGGCCATAAGTGAGATGCCCATGTTTTTCATAAAAGTGTATGGTTGCTAGTAAAGGGCCAGGGAAGAGAAAAAGAGAGAATCTTTCTATGGGATGCTCATATGTCATGTCCTCATAATGGCTTCAGGTCTAAGCCAACACACAGACACATGCACTG
The DNA here is from genome assembly GCF_018831695.1 of Puntigrus tetrazona. Lineage (NCBI taxonomy): Eukaryota > Metazoa > Chordata > Actinopteri > Cypriniformes > Cyprinidae > Puntigrus > Puntigrus tetrazona. The sequence continues at coordinate 16,213,300 of NC_056707.1, read as the reverse complement.
AAGATGCACCTGTGCATGTGTCCTCCTCTTGCTCTCAGATATACTGTGACTGAAGGCAAATTTTATGACCTCTGTATAAATCGATCCTGACATTATGAAAGGCAGCAATTACATGATCTCATTAGAAGCATGGTGAACCCCGCCGCTTTTAACATCTTATATAAGAGAGTCATTTAGGTCCTGCTTCAGTCTGCAGTACTAGCTATCACAGGGTCAGGTTACTACCTTCAAAAACTCAGGATGTTAAACGACGCCATCGTTACTTCTTGTCAAGATCTCCCCAGTGGTGTGGAATAGTTTAAAGATGAGCTTCCCAAAAGGTGGATTTGTTAGTTCAGACTGTAGGGACTTGACAGTGACTCCACTGAATCATAAAGCCAGAAACTCTAATGCTAATTAGACTCTTGCTAATAAATGCTGTTTTTTTAGCTTTCTGATTTTAAACAATCCTATCACTTTTTATGACAAAATGACAAAATAATAAGAATGTTTCCTGGCCACTAATTCGGTATATTCGAATGACTTCCTAAAGAATCTTCTGATTTTTAATTGTTTAAATATTTCACTGTATTATTGTTTTAACATTTTTAAACAAACAAATTAAGCCTTGGTGAGCATACGAGCCATCTTTCAAAAACTTTTAAAACCGACCCCCAACTTTTGAATGGTAATGCATGCTTAGGATTCATAGTGTTGCAATGTGTTTTGGGGAAATGTAATGATTAGGTTTGTTTTATCATTGTTGTAATGGCAAAGTAATTTGTTTAATTCGATATATATTATAAATATTTCACTTCTTTCCCCCCCTCAACACTACACTCACTGGTACATCTGCTAGTACCTTTTGCCTTAATTCTTAGTGGTATAGATTCAGCACTTGTCTTATTTGGTTAGGTTTGTCTTTAAGGTCAGCTAGTGTCATGGCAGTTGTTTTGAACACCATTATATTGAAAAATTTGAAGTTGTCCAAAAAAATATGTTGACCAAGCATTGAACTTTGCATTCGCCATTCTACTTGCATCAAATGTTTCTGGCCTAAGGAGTCCCGACGGTGGATCTGATCAGATCTGGGCCGCTGAAATCACAGTGTTCTCTGAACACCCAATCACTTAGGTGATCAAATAGGCCGTGTTGAGCACAGCCCCCTCAGCCATCAACGGCGGGGAGCGCAGATCAGACATAATCCCTCCTGAGCCCAGTGCCCCACTTTGCAGAGTCTGATTTGAGCTCACTCAGCCAGTGAGGCAGGAAATGGGACTCTTTGGGGTATTACAGCCTTTTTTCAGGTCTCGTCCAAATTCCTCCAGGATTGTTTAATTGTATGAAACTGTTTTGATTTTCTGGGGTTTGTCTAAGGCAAGGAGCTTTGTTACAGTTGGGCTTTTCCAGCTGTAATGTGTGGGTTCAGATCAGGTTAGCAAGGGAAATAGGAAGCATATGGTTGGGGATTTTCCAATAGGAAGCAGTTGATAAGGACTTGTCTTTAACAAGGAGAATGTCATCTTTACAAGATGAAAAAAACATTGCACCAACAGGCTTATAAAGAAAATAGAACTTTATTTAAAGACGTGAGCATCTAAAGGAATCTCTCAGTTATGTGTGAAAGCAGAAGGGGGTCAGTTGTGGCTTAGCTCAATGTGTGTACGATTTTGATGTCCTGGTAAACTCTCGCTTTACTCTGTTCCATCCTAGTAATTTCAGCATTGACACACATTATCTAATCCACTTTTCATTGTATCATTAAAAACCTACTAGATTATGTTTGTTTTTATTGTCTCAGACAGGTTCATTCACTTTTCTTGTTTCTTACAATGCAAAAAGTAACTCTAAAAACTTTTTAATGTTTAAAAAAATTTAATCAAGCACCACTACCAACTTGAAAAGATTAGATTTAGACAAAATGAAAGATTTAAGAATTGAACCCTTTCATTCATTCCACAAAACGTTGGTCATAGGTTTGTTTCTTTAGCACCAAAGCAGTATAATGGAGACTAATTCTAAATGATCTTCTGAAATTAAAGACTGGAGTAATATCTGCCCAAGAATTCAGCTTTGCCATCACAGAAATGCATTTTATTTAAAAATGTATTATTATTTCACAATATTTATTTGATCAAATAAATTTAGCCTTGGTGCTCTGTGCTCATTAGAGACTTTATTCAAAAACTAAATCTTACAGACCCAAAATAAATGGTGGTGTACAGGTAAGAAACCACCCTCTAGTAACCATATAGGAAGGAGAGCTATAATTGTTCAGAGCAATGGTGGAGTTGTGTCAGCAAGTAGAGATTTTGCTTTGTTTAAACTCTGGTAGACATGACTGTCAGTGCCATTTGTTAAGAGTAGTTTGATCTTTGGGTTTGTGTTACAAGTTTAGTTGAATTCAGTGGATTATCTAAGAATAGGTTATTACCACTTGATTATATATATATATATATATATATATATATATATATATATATATATATATATATATATATATATATATATATATATATGTCTGCATATGTCATAATGTATAGCATTGCTGTAATAGAACATTACTCATACTGTGACCGTAAATTATAATACCATGGCAGATTATCAGGAAAACCTCTTAATTTCACACTTTAATTGCAGCTTTCAGATTCCAGCCTTGATATGCAAGTGCATTGCTGTGAATGTCAGAGGCATGTTTCATTGTTCAGAGCAGCGACGTCTCGCACGCTCTGAAAGTGCCCCATCTAGAGCAGCCCGAGCTCACGGATGGCCATCATGTCTCTGTGCTTCGAACATCACAGCTTTGGGCGTGCTTGTTGTTGTGTTTGTTTACTGATGTTCTGTTAACTGAGCCATATCTCAATGACCCCCCTCCCCTGTCCATTTTACATGCTGTCTATCTTCCAATGGCCTCTGTGCATGTAAGTAACTGTGTTGCTGTGGCATACAGCCTTTGTGCTTAATTCTCTCTTTCTCTGTCTGTCTGTGTCTCACTCGGCGCCCTTGTTGTGGTGATGTTCTTAATCCTGAAACCATCTTTGCCTATTAGGAGCCTCCATGTTTCTCAATCAACAGAACAGATCTTTCTGAGTGTGTGTTTTAATGTTTGTGCGGTATTGGTGGTTTATTTTGTTGTCTTGTGCTTAGGTTTTTTTTAGTTTGTTTCTCAGTTTGTTTTTAAGTCTGTATTCTCTGAACCCTGTGCACCTGATCCACAACACAACATGAGGCTTCTGTGTGTGCAGATCCATTAAACATCCTACATGTATAGAGCTGCATACTCAAGGTCATGAGAAAGAGGTGCATGAATCATTTAAGGCATCTATTCAGAGACGTAGATGAGTGCTGGAATCACATTTCACGTGGAAATGACACAGATGGCTCACGTTTCCCACTGCCAAGTCAGCTCACCGTCTCCTGCACACACCAATGCCGTCTCCCCCGCATACACACTGCAGCCAGTTCTACTCATTATGCAACCGAAATACTGTGGCTTAGTGATATAGTTTTGTGGAAGTTTACAATAGCACTGAATGATACTTTGTCCTTCAACGCAGTCGTATTTCTGAGAAATCATTATTTTAGCCCATCAGATGTTTTCTCATTTTTATGATAGCATTACTAGTGACGGCATCTGACTGTGAAAATAAACGGGTGTCTTTTGATAATGGGCAGGATTTTCGTTCTGCTTTTTTAGTGTCTAAAAAAAACGGCAAAACTATAGAACTACAGAAGCAGTCCATGCAACAATCTTGGCTTTGTGTGATGACTGAAATAATAATTGATAATCTTCATCTCAGATGTAACTCTCAATTCTCCTCTGCACATTCACTATAAATGATGTCAGTTAAATACACTTCTGTTCAAAAGTTAGGGGTCAGTGAGATATATTAAAAAGATTTCTGAAGTACTGGCTGATAAAATAGAAAGCAGTCTTTTTAAATGATCATTTTCACAATGATACTGTTTTACTGTATTTTATACAAATAAATGCAGCCTTGATGAATGTAAGACTTATTTAAAAAATGTATTAAAAAAATCTTATAGATTCCAAAAAACACAAAACTGTAAAATTAAACAACTTAAATGCTACAAGTAAATTTAAGGATAGTTACGCTATAATATACAGTGTTAACAAGTGTTATTAAATTTGTAATGTTTTTAAAGGGTTACTCCTTCCCTAAAATTAAAATCTTACCCCCATGTCATACCAATCCTTTAATATGTAAGATGTTTTTAATGAAAACCAGGAGACTTTTGACTCGATGACATGTCATGTAAATTACACAGTCATGGATCCAGTAAAGTATGAAAAAAACAAACAATAGTCCATCTGTCATCAGTGGTTCGATCTATATTTTATGAAGCAATGGGAATACTTTGTACGGAAGAAAAATAAAACTAATGACTTATTCAAACATTTCATCTCCTCTGTTTCTCTGCCTCTCCTTAGCACCATATTTTCTTTGCGTACAAAAAGTATTCTCATTGCTTCATAAAATAGAGATTGATCCACCGATGGGAGATGTTCTGTTTTGACAAAGTCTGTCAGACTTTTTTGAACATTGACAGTTTTCATTACTTGGCAGTCAATGCGACTCCCGCTTTTTATCCAAAATATCTTAAAATGTTTTCCGAAAGGTGGGTTTGAAATTTGATTAATGACAAAATGTACATTTTGGGCTGGAGTAAGCCTTTAAAGATTAACTGTGCATCAGATGATGGCAGTGGTAATGTAAAAATAAAGGATATGTACATGCATATCTCCAGGTTTGACATCTGTGACAAGTTTGGAAATGCAGAAATGCCAAGTGTGAGCGGCTGGGATGTGTTTTCTCAGCTCGGCTTCTGTGCTGCATTTGAACACACTGATACATGAAGCCACTCTGCTGCAGTGAAGATTGAATGTCAGTAAGACACAGTATCAAATCCCCCATCAGGCCCTGACCATTACATAAGCAGCCAAAACACATGCAGAGTCCTCATAGTCCCAATGAAAACAGAGAACAAACCCAAAAATGTCCCCCTTTTCCATTGTAAGATTCCACTTTTTCTTTTTTCTTTTTTTGAGTCTAATGACAACAACCTGTTTTTATTTAAGATCAATCCCTCCCTACCATTAAATAACAATCTTGTGTTTTTTGTTTTAGTGTTTGATCAACTAGATCTGGTCACGTATGAGGAAGTAGTGAAGTTGCCGGCATTCAAGAGAAAAACATTAGTTTTACTAGGTGCGTATGTAGATCTCGGTTTAAACCCACATCTTACCTTTTGTTAGTTGTCTCTTACGTGTGTGGTTTGTTGTCGACTGGCAGGTGCTCACGGTGTTGGCCGAAGACACATCAAGAACACACTCATCACCAAACACCCAGACAGATTTGCTTATCCCATTCCACGTAAGAAACATTCCCAAATCACTACTGCCTCTAACAGTCCACACGATTGCTCAGGCGATAACCTCAAACTCATTTCTGCCCCAAAAGACACAACCAGACCTCCAAAGAAAGACGAAGAGAACGGCAAGAATTATTTCTTTGTATCCCACGACCAAATGATGCAGGACATCTCCAACAACGATTACCTGGAATACGGCAGCCACGAGGACGCCATGTATGGCACGCGGTTGGAGACGATACGCAAGATTCATGAGCAGGGACTCGTAGCCATACTGGATGTAGAGCCACAGGTGAACCTTTAACTGCCCTCTGCCTATGGTTACTTATTCATGAGAGACAAAGACAGTTGAACATTAACTTTGTAGGTCTTTCCTGCTATGCAGCTTTGGCATTGCATACGAAATATTTTCTGCTTAAGTTGAAGAGCGTAAAATTTATTATAACTTTATTGTTTATGCAAAGAAAACTATGATGGGGAGGCTTAAAGTATCCCTATTGTGGGTTATAAAAAGGTTTATATCTTGGTTTTGAGAGTCTCAAACTACAGGTTGTCATGCAGGCAAAATCAAGTAACTTTCACTTTCTTATAATATCCAACGACTCTCAAATGATCTGTTTAACAATTCATTTTTCAAAACTCTTCCAGTGATTGGTCGATTTAATTTAAAGCAGTGTTTGTGAGTTTTTAACACTTCAAGAGAGGCGCCTAGTGGCAAAGAATGAATTAGCGTTTTCATTCTGAAACAATGCAAAAAGACCAAAAAAAAAGTGGGCGGGCAGTAGTCAACATGAAACGGCTTGGGACCCGGAAAAACAGAAAAACTAGACTTTTCAATAATTCAGAGTCGACTCCTTTTTTTGAGAGACAATAACTTTCAGATTTAAATCTTTGCAGGTTACTTTCATTCACTTAGAGTGTTAGACACTGCGTGAAAACTCTTTTCAAAAATCCATAATAGTGGCACTTTAAAGTCAGTTAGCCATTGCTTAGAATGAATTAAGATATATTTTACACTGTCAGCTTCATAGTGCTTTAGATATTTAATCTGTATTGATATTTTCAATAGTTTTTGGTTTAACAAGCAATATGCTCAGCTCAGTGAAATTGTTCAAAATTGTGATAGTGTGCTAAAAGAAAGCTGACATAAGTGATTGCATTTAACACCATATCTCAAATATATTAAAACGCTGATGTGGCATAGGAAATGTACTGCAATAACTGAGTCTTGTGTTCAAATGTTCTCAGGCACTGAAGGTTTTACGGACAGCTGAATTTGCGCCCTATGTGGTTTTCATTGCTGCACCGACCATCACTCCCGGCATGAACGAGGTGAGATCAGGAGTTCTCCATACACCACGGCATGTCAGATCACTCTGCCTGACTTCTCTTCCTTCTTTCATTCAGCTACACCTTTCTCTAGCCACTCTTTCTTTATTTTTGCATGCACCTTTTTGGCATGTTTTTTTAATTTCTTCTACCTTTACTCACATCCTACTCAGCTTCCCAGATGGTGCAGGAAGCTGCCTGTGAGTATAACAGGAAGTCAATTAAATCCTAGCACCTACAAAGCTCTACCCAAAAAAGTTTGTTTATGACCTTTATGACTGAGGCCAATTGGACAGATGACTATTTTAAAAATACCCTGATCTACGTCTTAGTACTTTTTACCATTTAAAAGTTTGGGTTCAGTATTAGTTTAAAATGTTTTAATTTTAGTTAAAACATTTTTAATTCATTTCATTCAGTTTTTTTAAAGAAATTACATTTTTTTTTCAACAAGGATGACCCTAAACTTTTGAGGAAATTGACCCTAAACTATATTATATATATATATATATATATATATATATATATATATATATATATATATATATATATATATATATATATATATGGGTAGTTGACCAATAAAAATTGGGCTGTGACCTATAGTGTGACGTATCAAAAATGTAGGGGAAAAACACAAATAACATGAGAATTACCTAAATAACATGATTAATTAAATAAAAAATTGGTAAGTTTTTTGATCACACCATAGGACGACACATTGATACGTCAACTACCCATATACACTAGTACCATCCTTCCACTAGTACCTACCTCTCCCATCCTTCGTTTATATTTTCGGGATCATAAATGAAATTGTCTTACACAGGCACATCGTTTTTTCGAAAGTTCCTTTTTTCCCCTCTCGTCTTGTCTTTTACTTACTCTTCTTCTTTCACGTTGCAGGACGAGTCATTACAGAGGCTGCAGAAGGAGTCTGAGATCCTCCAGAAGACATATGCACACTATTTTGACCAAACCATCATAAATAATGAGATTGACGAGACTATTCGGCTCCTGGAGGAAGCCATAGACCTGGTTTGCACCACGGCCCAGTGGGTTCCAGTGTCCTGGGTCTACTAAAACAACAAACCCATCAACCTGTAACCTTACACCCTTCATAACCTCACACTCTGCGGTGCATCTCTGCAAGAAGGAAAAAAACTTGCAACTTTCCCATGATGCAAACAGAAACCCACCTCTGACGTTTAACAACAACATCGATGTACCTGCAGTGAGCCCAGTCTTGGCCCTTCACAAACTACCTAGACGTAGTGTTGTATTAATGAAAAAAAATCAATAAAATAAATTACTAAATATTGTCATGTCTATATAGCTAGGAGGCAACATTTTGTAGACGTTTGATTTAAAGAGACAGTATCCTACATGGCGCATTTTCCTGAAAGGAATATTTTTGTAGTTTTTCGGCACATTTTTCTGTTTGCACCAGACTGAAAGTGCGGTATTCCATCTGTCCAGCCGTCCATTAACTCAGCCATCATACATAATCCCACATTATCCATGCGGCAGAGCCCAGCTGCTTTAGCACAACCCTGCGATTCAGCTTTCAGCCGTTTCGTTTCGGGGGGGTTTTTTTTGTTTTTTTTGCCTTGTTTTTCCCCATTTCACCCTCATTTACACGTGGATACTGTCTCTCTAAAGACGTACATAAATGTTTTAGAGATTTGAATGAGATCTCATGCATGTGAACATTCACGGGCGTCCATGCTGTCAGTGTTAGCTGTGTTCAGACCGTCACCCACAGCAGAAAACATTCCATTCTTCTGGATGAACACATTCAAACAGGTGGAGCCGGTGACGAAGAGACGAGAGAGAGAGAAAAAAAAAAAAAAAAAAAGACCTATGCACATCCCTTGCATTTTGGCAACTTTGTAAACAGTTTATTTTTACCAATCATGTAGTAAAATGTGTTTGTAAATGGTCTAAATTTTTATTTGTTGTAAGACTAAGGGGTTCAGGATGAAATGTCGTTTGAGAGTATTAATGTCGAATCAGAAATCTCATTTTTATTCCGTGCAGTTGTTTGAAGTAGAGGTGCGTCTGCGAGGCGAAAAGACAACACGTCTGTTCATCTGAATGATTCTGTACATGACAAACTGTTTACTCAAACTGCCCTGTGTAAATGGCTCTACCGATGACAGAGCAGTTCTTCGGTATGAGCGTGTTTTTTTTTTTCCTTTTTAAATATATTTCCTTTTATGTGGTGAAGATGTCCTCTGTGTCTTCTGCTCTGTGTTGCTCGTCCAGCTCTTTCGCTCTGCCTCTCTATGCGAGTTGGCGGAGATGGGCCAATGGAAAACTTTTGGTTCCTCATTTGCCGTTTTGTTTTTCCGGATTTTTCCCAGCAGCTGTGGTAGGTCAGGTCCTGCCCGCTCGGCTCTGCGTGACTGCAGTCGGGATCAGTGCCCAGTTATGTGTCTGAGAGTGATGCATAGTGTGTGTGTTTGTCTGACCGGTGGTGCTGTGTGTCTGAAGTATTTCTGTATGCAATAGAAACTGAAAGCTAGGGTGCTGCTGCATGTGTAAACGTTCACTTTAAGTGAAGTCTCTTACATTCACCAAGGCTGCATTTATGTCATTAAAATAAATATGTGAAATATTACAATTTAAAGTAGCTTTATTTTAATACTTTTAAACGTTAAATATTTCTTTAGATTTGATGATAAAGATTAGCAATATTATCAATGTAAAAATATCAGCATTTTTGTGTATACGTTAACGAACCGAAAACTCAGAAGAACAGTTAATCTTAAATATAAATATTTTTGTGACACTATGAATGTCATTACTGTCAAAATTTAATGCATCCTTGCTGAATAAAATAAAAATAAAATAAAAAAAACTGTACACTAGTGTATTCTGGTACTCTCATATAAATATAAACGTTCATATATATATATATATATATATATATATATATATATATATATATATATATATATATATATATAAGAAGCAGGATTTATTTATGTTGTAATCCAAGAAGGCACAACTAAAGGGCACTTGGCATCACCTTCCTCCAGCAGGGTCGGTGTATGCTGTCTTGAGTTTTCTCCTGCTCACTAACAAACTGTGTCATAATCAAGAACACAGTACATCGAGTTCAAATTCTACTTTCCCAGTTGATGAAATATACAGACGAATGACACATTTTACCTCCAGAACCCTGATTGGCACAGATACAGAGGCCATAGCGGGAAGAAAATCGGACTTTTACTCTAGAAAAAAAATATTGTACCATTATTTATTTGGTTAAGTGAATAGCCTGAAGGGTTGTATTATTGACAACTGCAGTACCATGGGAGTATAACATTTCTAAATGCAAGTTTATCTTTACATTTAGACTTGATTCTAAACACATAGTTATTGTAGTCAAAGCCCCTAATGCTGCCAGACTTGCACTGTGATGTTTAACAAACACATCAGTGATTTAGCAGCACACTTTCAAAATTTTGCACCTGGGAGTCATTTTAATCAGTATTTATGTAATGATCTTCGTTTATTCAAAGTATCTCGATTACACCTAAGCAAAAATCAGCACAATTACGAGGTCTCCTACAAATCTTATATATTAAGTAGCTCAGAAGCTGCTGTCTCAGGGTATGACATCATCCTTCTGTGCATGTTGTGCTCTGTGTAGATGTATGATCATAACAGTGAAATACCATGATAAAGCCAATCCATTGGGTTACAATATGAAGCAGCTTACATTACCGAGTGCACTTAAGCTTTACGGAGGACTAATGCATTTTCCAGAACTGGAAACTTGCCCAGTTCAATGAACCAAACAAAAGAGGACAATGTGTTATGCCATCTGTTGAAATGATAGCGAGAAGCTTTATCGGATAAATCTCCTACACAACAAATGTTACAAAGTTACGCAACAGAACATGTACAAATGTATTCATACTATAGATGCGTTATTAAGATGTTTTAAACCAAATCTAGATCAAAATGATAGAAAAACATTCACGCCACTAGTCGCAGTTCTCACAAAATGAACTTCGGTTATACTTGAATCAATCCTTTGCACTGGCAAAAGAAAAAGTCCTTCACAGTCTTATTTGCTTGAAACATGCTGTTTTTTCCTTCAAGGCCATTTTCCATTCATATTAAGAAATGATCATTTCCAACTCAGTGATATCTGCCAGAACTTCATTTTCAACATGAGAAAACCCACTGCTCATGGTGAGATAGATCAAACGTTTCATCACGGCTCCCAAACCTAAACATTTCCCATGCTGGAAAATTACTTCCACTTTTGGATGGGCTTCAATCCCTTTCGCTATTCATCAGACTCTCAAGAGGCATTAATACAGTCGATCTGGACTTGAAAAAGAATCACAAGAAGAAACACAGTTTGAGGAGCTCCAAACAGTCCAAGTCCAGAAGAAACCTGACTCTCGGCGGGGTCCTGCTGCGTGCCGTTCCTCAGACCATCTGTGACGTTGACCATCTCCTCCCTCAGTTCCTGCTGTAGAAGTTTGGAGATGAGGCTGTTGAACTTGTTCTCCATGGTGGAATACTCGGGAAGAGACGTGGTCAGGTTGAGCTCCGGGGGATCCAGACAGGTGCCATTCAGGTGGGCATAGACAACTTCACTTAGGTCCAAACCGGCCACAGAAGACGGAGATGCACACGGAATGTCCCTCACCAACTTATAACTCTCCATCCACTCTCTCAACCACTCCAGGTCACAGGTACACTCCCAAGGGTTTCGAAAAAGATACAGGCGGCCGATGAAATAGATGGGCTGGAAGACAGAGAAGGGCAGAGATGTCAGATTATTGCTGTTGAGGTGCAGGGTGATGAGGCTTGTCAAGTTCTCAAAGGCGCCCTCTTCTATATAGGACAGCCGGTTTCGGTCTAGGTACAGCACCTCCAGCTCCACCAGGTCACTAAACCATGTTTTGGAGACATTGGTCAACATGTTCCCTCCAAGATTCAACATTTTTAAGTTGCTTAGGCCCTTGAAAGCCTTCTGGGGAAGGTCAACCAACAGATTATCGTTCAGGTAGAAGTTCTCCAGACGCACTAGATCTTTGAAGGCCTCGTCGTGTATCACATTTATGCGATTTTCCTGTAAGTTCAGGTACTTGAGGTTGGTTAGGCCCAACAAAGAGTTGTAGGCCACCGCTTCGATCTTGTTGCGCTCCAAGTAAACGTGAGTGAGGTTTTCCATCCCGCGTATGGCACCGGGAACACGTCGAAAGTTGTTTTGGAAGCACAACAGCTCCTTCAGGGAGATTTGCTCTATGAAGATGCGGTCTGGCATGCTGAACAAGTTGCAGTCGGAGAGGTCCAGACGAACCAAGCGCTTGAGTGCCGTGAAGGTGCGGGTGTGCAGGTAGCGGATGTACTCGTTGTGGGCTAATTTGAGCTCCAACAAGTTGGGCAGCCCTTTAAACGCTCCTGGTGTGATGAAGGAGATGTTGTTGTGGTTGAGCGAGAGCGTCTTGAGCGAAGGCAGGGTGCCAAAGGCTCGCTCCGACAGAAACTTGATGCTGTTCTTGTCCAGGTTGATGGAGGATGCCTCGCAGGGGAACTCTTTAGGCAGGTCCATCATATTGACGTGGTCACACAGGACGCTGCAGCTCTTCTCCTGGGTACATGTGCAGCTGGGAGGGCAAGAGCGTGTGCACGCCCACAGGGCCAGGGCATGAGGGAGGAGGAGGAGGAGGAAGTACACTGGAGAGAAAGGAAAAGATGTGTTAGAGCCAAGTACGGTCCTGGAGGGCCGGTATCCTGCAGAGTTTAGCTCCAGCGCTGCTCAAACACACCTGAAGCAGCTAATCAAGGTCTCATAAGGTATACTTGAATCTTCCAGGCAGGTGTGTTGAGGCAAGTTGAAGCTAAACTCCGCAGGACATCGTTTGATGAACCAGGATCAAGTTTGATGAACCTTGTGTTAGTGTGCCATTTAACCACAATATGCAACCAGACAAATTGTCATCTTGTCAGTATATTCATTAAAGGGATACTCCAGCCCAACAATTTTGTCTATCACTTACCCACAAGTCATCCCAAACCCGTAAAAACTTTGTCGTCCTCAGAACACAATTAAAGATATTTTAGATGAAAACCAGGATGCTTGTGACCGTCCTATTGACTTCCAAGTACTTCCACTGTCAGGGTCCAGAAGATAATGAAAGACATCATCAAAACTGGCCCATCTGCCATCAGTGGCTCAGTCTGAATTTTAGAAAGCGATTAGAATACTTTTTGTACTCAAAGAAAAAAAAACTTTATTCAACAATTTGTCATCCTTATTTTGGAGATCCACTTGAAGCAAACAGCGTATGCAGTTCTGTTTCAGCTGCTTTTGTTCAAATCAAAATGTAAAAAAAAACAACACGTAGAAAACGTGTCCTTGTGTTGCAGCGCATACAGAAGAGCATGCGCATACTCTCCAAACTGGTGCTATGATGACGTGGAGACACAGAGGACACAAATCGTTGAATAAAGTTGTTGTTTTTATTTTCTTTGCATAAAAAAATAGATTCTCGCTGCTTCATGAAATACAGATTGAACCACTGATGGCAGATGGATTATTTTCAGTGGTCTTTCATACTTTGCCATGTGAAAACTGTCGAGGTCCAGAAGTCAATGGGACAATCAATAATGATTAATGACAAAATTTTCATTTTGGGTGGAGTAACTCTTTAAGTGTTGTTCTGAAACATTCAAACAACATGGGAGTCCCACATTGCATGTGATATTCCAACAGTCACATTGTTTTATGATATAAAACTAATGACAGATTTAAGTGAACTATATTTTAAACACATAGACACGCACATTGTGTTTCCATGTGTTATGAGGACACTCGCCCCCAAACCTATCCCTTACTGGAAACTGTACATACCCTTCAATATAAATATGCACATGAATGTTTTTTTAACATGGTGTAAACGTTCACATTTGAACAGCTGCCTAGGAGATACTTTTTAAAAATACTGTTTTAAATATTACCAAAGCCAATTTAAAATAATTAAGCAAGCAAGCATTCTTTTTAGATTACTTACACTAGTTAAGACTTCTGTTATGCTAGTTGCTAGACCTTGCAATTATGGTTAACCTCAGGGAACATAACTGCAAATATATAACTGTAATGGCATAAGGAGGAGTAAAGATTGTAGGTTTTCAGACACCAGTTTAAACTAACTAAAAGACATGCATACAATGTGCAAGACAATAAGTAACTGAATGCTAAACTAAATGCTGGTGTAAAAAGTCTTCATGCTGAATTTTTTTTTTTATTTGAAATCTTTTCATTATAGCAGTATTGATATTTTCGTATTTGAAGAAATAATTAATTAGACTGAACTGTAAACAGACACACTGATGAATCTGTACCGAATACCACACTAGAACTACACGGTCTAAATTGCACAGCAATGCTAATTTTTACTTGACACAAACAGCCTTTCATGAACTTTGAGATAGAACTTCCAGGACTCCGTTATAATTATACAGAAACAAAACGCTAGTCATGCAGCATAAGCAATCACTTTGCAAATGAGTCGTGCTCATTCTCCCAGCAGTTATGGGAAGATTACAGAGAGCACAGAGACTGGAAGAATAATTTAATGTGTGGCCTCCCTCTGTCCTGCATCTGCTCTGCACACCAAAATGATGGTGATTAAGAAAGGGCAGATTAGAGATTACACAAAACACGCTAGGTCTCGTTTGTTTCCTTCAATTTGTACCAGTGGAGAATCCGTATATTAAAGCGTGGTTACAGTGCGCTCCTGAAACGATGTTCTCAAAATCATTGTGATCAGTTGACTTGCATCAACTACTCTTACACAAAACACACCAAGAAAGAAAACGGCAAAAATCCATGAACTTACCAGCAATAATGACGGAACACATCACTGGTTCCTTTCAGCTGTGGATGTTTAAAAAGACATTTTTTGAACATCTTATTAACAAACCGAAGACAGAAAATTATATTCAATTCCATTAAACACCTACTCACCTGTCAAGCATGTTTAGAAATGTTTCTCCTGCACTGACAACTAATAAAAGTACATCCACAAGTTTGCCCACCATGACCGTGTCTCTACTGCTTCGCTACGAGTGAAAATATGAATGGATTAGAGGTGCTATCGCTCGGTTTTGTGTTTGTATGTGTGCACACATCCACTAACATCAGCACTCCCCTTCAGAAAGCCATCACTTAATGGCAGAAAAATCCTGGGATTATAGGTGTTTAAAGCAGTACTCTGAAATCAAAGCGAGCAGAAATGACCCGGAGGGCCTCAATAGTACATACAGATTACAGGCTGCAATCTCCTTATATAAACCAGTGGCCATGAGATACTGTAACATAATGTAAATGTCTCAGGAAACATCTGCAAGCATTTTAACACCTTTCATTAGACACCTTCCTAGCACCTCGGATTCACGACAGGTCACGCTTCAGCTGGCAAAGAAAAACATAAATCTAACGTGCCATTATAAATCGAAGATTAAAAAACAAACACTTTCTAACAGGAGTCATCAGGCTACAGCAGTGTCATGTTTAATATGAATTATTGGCAAACAATTTATTGAAAATTACGATAAAAAAAAATAAAAATAAAAAGTACCAAAGTCTTGCTGTATATTATTCCCGCCTTCTTAAAAAAAAAATGCATACAACTCCAGACGTAAGATGTATAATATTTGACAGTGAAAAAAAATTGCTGCTTTGGGGTGTTTAATTTGTAATTTCATAAAGTGAAGCACTACCTACGATTTTATGAATATTGCTTCATTTAATAATTTGATTAATCTTTCCTAGTAATTTTGTCAGTCTAGTGTTTTACTGCTAGCCTGTTATCACTTTGATAGTGGAAATAAAAAGTTTGAATCATTCACCAGCAAACAGTGTCACCCACTATAAGCAGAAGAGAAAAAAAAAAAAAAAAAAAAAAAAAAAAAAAAAAAAAAGACAAGACACACTGAAGAAAGAAAGAAAGTCTATTTTGTAAACAAACTGGCATCATCTAAAGGTCAAGCAACTCCACAGAGTTTAGATCACCTTAAAATATCTGACTGAATGTGTTACATCAAACAACAAGAGACCATGCTTGATAAGGAATTTGCATCAGAAACTTTTATTTTGGTAAAATCATACAATAAATGCACAGCCGAGTCATCTCATGCAGTGCAGAGCCTAGAAGCTACGACATAAAGCAAATCCTAAATCTAAAGGAGCTCTGGTGTCCTCTCAGGTAGCCAACTATTCTCCTATTTCCACCTGAATGGAGGGTAGGGGATGATTTCAGTGTTTCCGAGACACGTTAAGACTTATTGCTAGCGTGGATACTTGCAGCTTCTCCTGAGCGGACTAATACCAGAGTCGCCATATATGTAAATACAATAGAGATCAACCACATGTTCAAGGTTGCCATGTGCCAGACATTGACAGAAACAAAACTTCAACAGAACAAATGCCAATCTGTAACACAGAAAAAAAAGCACACATTTGGAGAATCTGGACACTTTTTGCACTGATACTTCAGTTTTTTTTTTCCCAACATTTTTTTGACTTTTAAATCCAAACCTTGGCATTATTATTATTTTTTTTTTTAACCCCGCCCCCCCAGTTTCCAATTTTGAGAGTCAATTGGTAATTCCATAGCGACGTGTTGCCATTAGGCCTTTAACAGCTGTGGAAACTGACCGAGTCCATTACGTCTGAAACATTAAAAAGCTCACGCTACCCCGAAATACAGAAATTTTCCACGCATACAGTTGACATTCAACATTCAAGTGCCAGTGTTCAGGTATTGTCTTTTGGTCAAGTTACTTGAATCTTTCAAAGAATCACTTTGAGGCTTATAAAAATAAATATTTCTCAAAAAATGCTTAATAAATTACACAAAACTAGCAGCAAAAGTAGAATCTAGAAATCTGTGTGCAAATAGCTAAATTCCCCACTGCTGATCGCCCTGGTCCCAAATAAATCCTGGTAAATAGTGAGAACCCTTCCCCTTTTGTAAACAAGCTGCGTTATCTCCGGTCTCCTGACACAATATTTGGAAGCTTGAGGACATGCACTCAAGACACGTACTGTATATATAAAACTTGAAAATGTGCAATAAAACAACTTTGTAAAACTCGATGGGCACAAACGTACACGGGCCTAGACCTAACTAAAGTAGCACCATTCAACTCCAAGTTCTCAATACTGTCAGTGCATCTGCATGAACTCGTTTAAAAAAAACAAAACAAAAAAGAAAAGTCAAGGCACAACTCACTTGAGAAGAAAATCTATTGCACTTGCGATAAATGCCTTATTTCTCCTCCACTCGAACGCTTCTGTCCTTTGTGTGTCTAGTTTTTTTTTTTTTTACTTTAAGAACAGAAGCAGAAAACTGGCTTCTCAGCCAGCGGTTTAAGTTCACATCTAACCAGATGAATTTCAGGAGCTGACAGCATTCGTATTCCTGGTGTCCGGCCTCACGCGGAACGGCGAGACTCGATACACAAGCTAAAATGGTGGCCTGTCCAACTACACTCACGTCAGGCCCAACGCAAAACAAACTCCCGGTTCGGACCCGCAAGTGCCTCGAAATGAACTCTCGCGCTGCCTCTACCTACGAAAAAGGGAGCCATGCCTGCTGCGCAGCTTGAAAAGAGAGGACGTTTGTTTTAAAAGAAAGCCTGCAACAATTCAATCGTCTTCTCTCCTTGACCAAAAAACAAAACACTAGCATGCGTATGTGACCAAAGCGGTCATGAGGCTAAGGCACGGCCGCTTTGGTTCTGTGGTCCGTTTGTAGCCATTTGAACTTCACTTTCAGGATGGCAGGCATTTTTTGTTTTGCTGACATTTGTAAAGAAACATTTTATCAAAAAACCTTGGAGTTTTTCAATAAATGGCATCTGCTTCTCTAAAATGTGGTTTCAAAAAAGAAAAGTAGTAGTTAACAAAAAATGCTGCCCACTTAGAGTGGCTAGCATGTGGTTCTTACTAGCTGCCATAACACTGTCAAGTCAATTAAAACAAGTGGAGTAAGAAGTTCCAGCATTTTGAATTTTCAAACACTGAGTGTTTCCAATATTTCGTCATGAATATCACAACTGGAATGGCCTTTTCAAGACAACCATATCCCCAAAGAGGTGTCTCTCCAGGATAGAGTGAGCAAAACAAAAAGGAAGTCAGACCGATTTGTCCCTTGTGACACAGAGGCTTCACAGAGCAGGTTCTGCAAAGCACCTGTGAGGCGTTTTACTTTGTGTGGCTTGTATTGTTGGCTTCGTGATATCGGTGATAATTTGAAGTTCAAATGGAACGGTGACTCTCCGAGTCACGTTATCCCAGTATTTGCCAAGGTTTGATTAAGTACAAGCTTTCAAATGCTTTTACAGCAAAAAAAAAAAAAAAAAAAAAAAACAAAAAAAAAATTAAGCTCTTGGCCAAGTTCACTCGATGAAATTAACAAAACTAAATTCCTGTCTATATTCAAAAAGGCACAGTACATTCACATACAAATGATCCTCTTTTTTTTTTTTTTTTTTTTGAACAAAGAAAAAGTCAGAAACCTAGGTGCTGTAATAGATCAAATACACAAGTGGGCATCCTTGTTATTCTGCTCCGGTTTTGCCACAGATCAGCTCCCTTTAGAATGTGGGCAGAGAATCACAGCGTGTAATGTACCGAGTTCATAAAGCTACACAGGGGGTAGAGTCTGGCTATGATAACATGTGGTTTCCGTTTGGCTAGTTTGGCAAACGTATATTTAGTTGCCCCACCAGTCCACCTGGGCGTAGTTTCCTCCATAGTTTCCATAGTTGCCCCCGTAGCTGTCACCACCGAAGCTCCCAAAACCTCCTGAAACAGACAATACATTCAGAACAGTCCACTGACTTTGGAACGCATTGCAGTATTACAAAATTAAAGGGGTCATGAACTGCCTTTGTTATTATTTGAATTGTTCTATAAAGGGTCAGTTAAAGATTTTTCAAAATACACATTTTAGACTAAATAAGCTAGACTAAAGTTTCAGAACCTTTAGGTTACTTTTGTAGCACAATGAACTTTTAAGTCAAAAGGAAGTTCTTTAGCAGTTCATTAAAATAACTATGAACTTTAACCACATTAACTTGGAACCCTTTCTTATGATTTCCCACTAGTTAGTTAAACTAACCCTTATTGCCTCCAAAACCTCTGTTGCCTCCATGGCCACCAGTGTTGCGAGCACCACGGTTGCCGAAAGCATTGCCGCCCCCAGCCATCTGTCGGTAATCCCTGGCTCCAAAGCCACCAGAGAATCTGCACAAGAAGAGTAACGTCACGAAACTGGAAAAAAAAAAAACACCGACCCATTGGGGAGATCTGGAGAGCTTAGACGTTTCTGTACCTCTTAGGTCGTCCGCGGTTGGTGCTCTTGTGCTGGTGCTCGTAGGCTAGGTTCTCAAGCCAGGAAGGTACCTCCTGTTTGGCCTCCACCAATATGTCCAGCAGATCTTTAGTGATGTTGCTGTTCTTATCATTATAGAAGGACGTGGCCAGTCCTGAAAATAAATCAATCTCTCAAAACAGAGTTCCTGGCAAAAATGAGAAATGTAAATGTTCACGAAAATTACAGCAAAACTCACCAAGGTTTCCTACACGGCCTGTACGACCAATACGATGAACATATTCCTCAATGTCACTGGGCAAGTCAAAATTGATGACATGTTTCACATTGGAGATGTCAAGGCCACGTGCAGCCACCTATCAGAACAAAAACACAATCAGATAAACCAGCTTGAAGAAAACCACAGGCTTCCAGTGGACTCACAGACTCTACTCACAGCAGTGGCAACCATGATAGGGCAGCGCCCAGAACGGAACTGGTGGAGCGCTTCCTCACGGTCGCGCTGAGACCTGTCACCATGGATACTGGTGCAGGCATAGCCCTCACGATAGAGGAAGTCCTCAAGAGCATCAGCACCCTTCTTAGTCTCCACAAACACCAGTGTGAGAGAATCCTTGCCTACAAAGATAAGAATAAGTCACTGGGATAAAGGCATTTGTTAGCTTAATTATCTGCATTCAATGCAATGTTAACCACAGCTTGCTCCATTACTGTAGTCAAGTTTTGGTATTAAAATGTAGACCAAACTACCCTTAACGCACCACTACTTGATTTCATTCCCTTCATTTGAGCTAAACAGCAGCCTTCTGCTACAGTCTTTGCTTAGATAATGTTGGCATGGTAACACCAACCAACGAGACTCATCTAAAAGCATGGGTGTCTCAGTGCTGTGTTGCTATGGATATACATGAGAGCTTTACCAAGAAGCCAGTCACTGTTTCTTTCCACTGTTTCTTTTTTTTTATTATTTATATTTATTCAAAATCAATGCATAGTATTGCTTTGAATCACATTGTGTTGTATCAACTCATCGTGTGTAAACATCTCACTGATAAAAGCTTTAAATTATCAGACTATGCATTGCATCAGCCTTAATTAAAAGATGCACACGCCAACTATTTATGATTTTGGTTTTAAAATTGTAATAACAATAATATTGCTATAACACAATAAAATCTATACACCCACAAATATCGCCACATTGAGTTGACCAAATCTGTTATTCCTGCAACAAGCTATCAATGGCATGATGACAACGTAAAACAGTGGCCAAGGAAGAGTGATTTACCTGTTGCATTGAGAAGGTCAAGGAGGAAGGAGCGCTTGTCATTCTCTTCCACCCAAACCACCTTCTGGGTGATATTCTCTGAGGTGGAGCCCACACGGCCTACAGCCAGGAAGATGTACTCCTCCAGAAAGTCACGGGCCAGAATCTTTAAATATAAAGAGGTAAAGATGTAGAGTTCTTTATTGTGATCAAAAATGTTATTTAAAATTCATATTGACTTATGCTGGCAAGACCAGGTATGCATACCTGGATCTCTTTTGGGAAGGTGGCACTAAACATCATGGTCTGACGAGCACCTTTAGGAGGCATGGTGTCCTGCTCCACAATACGTCTGATCTGGGGTTCAAAACCCATATCGAGCATTCTGTCTGCCTCGTCCAACACCAGGTATCTACACAGAACATATGAAGTCATTCTTTCGAATCAAGACATAAAACCTAAAAATCTTTCTGCTACTAGATTCACTTACTTGCAGTAGTCAAGGCCAATCTTGCCCCGCTCCATCATGTCTACCAGACGACCTGGTGTGGCCACTAGTAAGTGACAGCCTCTTTCCAAATCACGGATCTGTTGCCCTATATCTGCGCCTCCGTATACCACACACGGGCGCACTCTAGAGCGGTATGAGAACTGCAGAGGATGACAACAAACTTACTTAAGACAAACTTTATTTAAAACAACTTTTGCTAACCTGTAGCTGGTTTACCAGAGACATACCTTTCTGGCCTCATCATAAATTTGAAGAGCAAGTTCTCTGGTTGGAGCCAGAACCAGAGAGATGGGATACTGCTTACGACGGACGTACTTCCCATTCTCCTGCTTGAGAAAGACCAGAACAAAATGCTTTCATGACAGAAGCAGAACTTATTTCCATCACCAGACTCCATGCACAACTTCTGGCCATTAAAGAGATGTATAGTAACCTGGGTGCTCGCTTTGGTGGCCTGCAGTGCCTCTCCTGGTCCATCAGTGTAGATCTGACTAAGCACAGGAAGCAGGAAGGCTGCAGTCTTCCCCGAGCCTGAGAGAATACAGCACACACACACATTAAGCAGCACATTCTCATGTTGCTCTCCACTGCAGTTTCATCCTCATAAAATAGCCAAAGCCAGACTTTGCACATTCAACCTAGTCAACAATGTGGTTGATTCTGACAAAGCCCTGCCTGCTGAGACAGGGAGTGGAGGGGGTACATTTTGAAATCTGTGTTCAAGCATCTGCCACTTAATTCTTGGCACGAACTTTGGCTCACAGCATTTTATTTTACTCAGGTCGATCAGAAAAGCATTTACTTAATCAGCTGGTCAATGTTTACATTATGTAAATGACCCACAACATAACGCAGCATCAGCAGATTCTACTAAAATGCATCTAGAGCTACTGGCATTGTCAAACAAAAGTAAAAAAATTAAATAAAAAAAATAAAGTCCCTACTTTTACTTCACATAATTGCGAATTTAGCTTGCTATTACAGTATGTAATTTTACACCATTTATCTCTCAGTAGACAGCCACAGTGGTCTACTGTCTAATAGCCCACCTGTTTGAGCACAGGCCATCAGGTCCCTCTTGGCCTTGATGATGGGGATTGCATACTTTTGAACAGGAGTAGGCCGTGTGTAGCGGCTTAGAGTGATGTTGCCCATAATGATCTCACCCATGTCCACATCATGGAACTAAAAAAAAAAAAAAAAAAAAAAAATAGACCAATAAAAACCATCATCCACCGGTTTCTTTAGCAGCCCTCCACTTTGTTTACTTTGCCACTTGATTCAACAAGGCACTATGTTCATTAGACTTACACTCTCAATGTGCCCAGGACTGTTTGTTCCAGTGGCCTCCACAGGAATGTCATCATACTTCTCAAAGTTAATCCCCGTGTTGCTCCCAGAGAACAGCTCACTGTCATATGGAAGGGGAGACAAAGGACAAAACAATGGCTTAATCACAGAGACAGATGGACTCAGGAGACAGGACATGCAGTGTGATTAGCAGCAGGCCACTTACTGTTCCAGACGCTCGTTGGGGGGCATAGGCTTTGACCAGTCCTCTTCATCTCTGGATTCTTCAACCCAGCGACTGTTGCCTCCTGTTCCTCCACCAAAGCCTCCACGTTCATACCTGCTGAGAAACATTTGGCTTTAATAAAACAAAAAAACAAACCACTGTAGAACAAAACTACTCATGTTTTACATTATCTATTACTTCTGAGCACACTGCATTAATCACCCTATTGTCAAGTAAAGTAATACATATCCTCAAACTACACAATTTGAGGCATCATACATAACGAGGCAATTTAGACACCACAGTGAAAATCGACATGATAAAACAGCTAAACTTTTTCAACCAGTAGAGGTATTTGGATTCACATATTGGCAGCATGTTTTAATGGATTATTGAGCTTAAGCAATAGAATACACTGTAATACTCACTTTGACATGTGGCTTCATAAACATGCTTATGTCTTATTTGAACATACAGTTGAGAGGTTGATATTTTTAAAAGGTAATATATATTTGAAAGGTATCTAGAACAGTTGCAATACTGCACTCTTCCTCACCTTCCTCTTGAGCCAGCTCCTCTATCATTGAAGAAGGCAGACTTCCCTCTATCAGAACGCCCACCAAAGCTAGTGTAGGCATCTCGGTTCACTACAGAGTTCCAGCCTCCATCCTTGTTCTCATAACTGCCATAACCTGAAAATTTCATCAATGTTAGACAATCAAAACATGTGCAACTTGAAAAACAATCACTCTTCTGTCATTTCTAAGACTCTCACCTGCATTATGCATTGGCTGGTTGAAGGAACCACCGTTCCTATTTCCACGAAAGCCACCACGTCCACCTCTGTCATTGCGAGGAGGTCCACGGCCAAAGTTTGCAGTCCCATTCATACGCCCATCGTGGTAGCCATTGACAAAACCATTGCTACGACCGCCATCCCATCCAGGGGAATCTTTCAAAAAGAGACAGGCAGATACAAAATGTGAGGATACTGAGGGAACAGCTCCAATTTAAAACTTAGCTCAAAGCCAAGATTGGTTTCAGTGATGGTTGAGTGAGTGGCAAAAAAAAAAAAAAAAAAAAAAAAAAGCCAGTAAGCAATTTGCTCCTACAGCAACAAGTTGAGTGAACCAAACAAACAGGTTTTATATATATATATATAAAAAAAAATGCAGATCAAGAACAATGGGCATCTTTGGGCAAAACTGGCACTCCTAGCATTTAACAAAACCATGTGAAAGAAAAACAACCTGTCCAGCCATCCCAGTGACTCACCCAACTATTCCTTTCTGAGAAAAATCTAGTTCAATGAACAAAGAGCACACACACTCCAAAAAAAAAAAAATTGCATTGTGTGCTTGTTTATAAAACACTGTACTTTCAAACAAGGTTGTGACATACACTCGAGCCTATACAAATGAATCACCACTTAAATTGGTGATCATTTTCGGTCCAAAAAAAAAAAAACCACCAAAAGCAGGCCAAGCCATGCCACGGTCTGATGCTCAAATTTACCACAGCGATCAGCCCAGCTGATAACACTGGCTGCGTCCTCATTTCCGTCGGTGGCTACACTGCTGTCGGTACGCGCAGGAGAAGCTGCAAGTGACACACACAGAAATTAGCCTGGACTGTACTCATGCATATGCATACCCACTCTTCATTACGCCAGTGAACAAAAAAAAAACAGGCCAAAAAGGCAAATAACTTGCATATCCGACTTCCTCAGATGTGGTTATACCACACAACAAAACATTAGCTTTCCAAACTTACTTTAAAAAGAGCACAATCACTGCTGACCTACTTGCTAATCAGAAAGCCAAGGCATACTGTCAAACATATGATGAGGAATCATCAAAAATTATTACTGTGGTGGGCAGTAAATGCAACAAAAGTCAAAGTAAACGGCAAACAATCCCTTAAGTAAAAAAATAAATAAATAAAAATTCGCCTACATAGTCTTGCAAACAAAATTAAACTTGAGAAAAAGAAAAAAAAAAAAAAAAAACACCCCACTGTATCAGGATTTGGACTCTTGGCAAGTATGAAACCAAACAATTGACGTGGCAGCAGCGAAACGTCAAAGCTCTGATCAGTTGATCTTGTGCTAATTGGAGTGAACAAATTATGTAGTGGTGTAGTTAGAGCTGTTAAAATATGCATCACTTAGTATTTTTAGAACCCTACCGCCCCACCCCACACACAATTAAGCATGCTATTGACATGTAGCATTAGAACATGTCTCAAGCAAAGTTCACAAACTTCAGCTCAAATGTCTAGTTAAAATGCAGTGACGTCACAGAGGGCAGACAGCAGAACAGAGGGACGAAGCAGAAGAAGTCGCATGCATAAAGATATACCACATCTGTCTGGCCAGCCACTAGTGTAGGTGTGATAAAATGAGAGCTCCTGGGACGGATACCTCTGGGAACCTAAGCAGAGGCACAGGGCACTTAAAAGACAACTATTCCTTCAAAACGGATGAGCGTAAAGAGCAAATCAAGTCGTTTTGAATAGTTACCAGTCCTAAAGTCATTCCATCCAGTTGGATAGTTAGGCCTGTGTCTTTGGTTTCCCTCAGGCTGCCAACTCTGAGGATACTGTTTGGGGGAAACTTTAGGAACAGTTTCACATTGTCAGATGATGGCGAAACACTTAAAATTATTCAAAAGGAGTGTGTGCGCACGATATTGCATACAAGCATCTTTCCTATTTGTTCACATTTAGAGAGCCAATTAGAAAAGAGAAAACGAAAAGAAATGCAAGCAACGGCAGCTGCCGGATAATCACAGGGAGCAGTCGGACAAAACCACTAAAGCTTTGCGGACTCAGAAATGGCTCCTTCAGCTTCATAAAGTGTGAGGTTCACTCAACACTCTGAGAACTGACTTTAAACGTCTGGCCCCAAAGTACTGGCTCTGAAGGCATGGAATTAAATTTTCATGCATCTTGGAAGCAAAGCACCTTCAGAAGAACCTGACCAAGACTTACAGCTCTGTACTGGTGCCACTGAATAACCGCTCTGTCTACCAGAGGAATAAGCATTTCCTGCTGTGAAAAAACATGAAGTCAAAGTGCAGAAAATAACTCAACAATTGATCATAAAGCATTGATTTTTTTTTTTTTACATCTTAAGTGATGAAATGGCTCATGTCAATTGAAATGAGAAATTATTTATTGGGAGGGAAAAAAAAAAAAAAAAAAAAAAAAAAAAAATCTTGAAGAAAAAAAAGTTATTCGTTTTTTTAAATAGTCAGAATATTCTAGGTTTCGCAGTGATACTAAAAAGCCCTGTCTGTGAAGAGTTTTTTTTTTTGTTTTGTTTTTTAACATTAAAGTTATTGAATTTGAGACATCCCAGAAAATCTTAAAAGCACCAAAACTTATAATTCAAATCCTAGAGATATATATATGCATGCATCTATCCTATTTTATAAAACAACCATATTTATCCACCGTTTGTAAAGTAAAACAGCAGAACATACCATTTTTTGATGCATCTTTGTTTCTCAAATGAGGAGGAATGTAACGCCCTGAAAGAAAATAGTTTTTTTTATAAACTTGAATTTAAAAATGTGCACTTTAAAAGTTCCAAAAAAAGTGCAGATACAAAAGAAATAAATATGAGGAGGATGTTTATGTTTTGCAGCCATTCAATCTGTAAGTGGTAAAAGCACCAAATGAGATAAATCACTTACGACCAGTGCCAGCACCCTGTCCATCAGCTGAGTTCAAGTCTAAGACAGCAAGCTGAAACACAGAAAGAGCAAAGTGGGCCACACTTAGTATACTACTAGCTACAAATACATGCATGCCACACATTGTAAACAGAATAATTTCAATACAAAGCAAAAAAAATTGCCTCTCTCTTTTAACTCACATCTCATAAAAAAAAAAAAAAACAACAGAAAAACATCTGCCTTGCAGCTTGTGTGTTCCATGAAGAAAGTCAAACAAGTTTACAACAACATTAGGGAAGAGTTAATGACAGTTGTGATCACAAGTCTTTACAATTTAAAACTATGTGTAGCCGATTTCAAAAACGCATACATTTCGAAAGGGTTGAAATGCTTTGTCATGAGCATCTTTTAGAAGGGTGAAGTATAATTAAACAGCTCTGCTCACGTGATTGTTTACATCAGCTATGTAACAAATGTCACTTGAAATAAAGACAGCCTACGCGGCCATTTATAGCTGACAACTGTATAAAATACATCGACTCTTTTAGAGCCTTTAAACTAACATTTGGTCAAAAATGTAGCCGCTGGCATTACTTTGGTTAAATCAAATTTCAAAACGTCTGCCACAAATGTTTGGCAAGCCTTCATGGCCCTAGTCAAGCCTAAAGCCTATCGCCATAAAACAAAAACAGAAGAAACGCTTCGAGTTGGTCGTATGGCGAATCATCGAAAAATTGCTTAAGAAATTAAAACTTGTTAAAACCATCATCGGACTGTTATTCGGAATATTATTCAATCATAACCTATTTTAAAAGCTGCACGGTACAAAAGGCCGCAGAGTCAAATGTAGATTTCGACGCCATGCGTTTTTTAACAGTATCTCTAAAAAATACAAACTATTCTAAAGCTTTCCCGTATCTAACAGAAACTATATTTAGCATTACGATGACCGAAAAAAAAAGTTCAGGGCTGATGTTGATTCTGGTAAGCCGCTGGACGAATGCGGAAAATAAACTAAAAAAAAAAAAAAAAAAAAAAAAGATAAACAGGAAAAGGCGTCGGCTATGTATCCAACAACACTTTAAATTACAAATGTGGACACGTGAGAAAAATGTGGTAATATCTCCTGAATTTTTTATCTTCAATGTAGAAATAGATTACAACACGAGGAACCGCGGCTGTGTCTCAACACCTATCGAGGAGCCTTCCTTGACAGCGTTACTGAGGCAGCGCGACGCTAAGAGTGCTGTCTATAAAGGCAGCTCGCTGTGTTTTCGGACGCAACCTGCGTGTCAAAGCCAAGCGATCAAAGCGATTACAGAGCTCGCCTTTTTAAACACATTTTTACAGCCTACCTGCTGGTCTAGACCGTGTGAACCGTCGACGACCACATGACTCATAACTAAAGAGAATAAGTGAGGATTACTCCTTTATTTCCGAGAAGCTGTTTCTTTGTTGTCTAAAGGATTTCAGCCAAGTCTCCTTTTATAACGACGTCACTTGCTCCTTTTGTAGTCCTGTCCTTCTCCAAGGGCTTTTTGTGCCAAGACCACCGTAGGGAAAAAAAGAAGGAAATGTTTACGTGTGAGTTATCCCCCTTCAGCCCTCGTACTGGCAAAATAAATCCCGAAACGAGAAGTTTCTTTCGCGATGTGTGTGTATTCTGCCCGCTGTGCTGATGGCAGCCCAGTGTGTGCTGTGCTTGTTGGCTTCAGGCTAAATGCCATTGGATCAGCGAACGGAGGAAAGACGTCACGAAGACCGGAATATCGCGAGATGTGGCCGTCTCTGGGCACACGGTGTCAAAAATACGTTGTTGTTGTTGTTGTTGTTTTTTTAATGTTCTAATCTTTGACAATCTTCCACTTTGTACACTTTGCACTGAAGGACGTTTCTACTACTTCTTTTTGCCACTTTTATGCTCCACTTAACTTATTTAGCAGGTGTCTATAATTAAATTACTTTTCAAATGTACTCTTTATGTAGATAAAGGTAAATATAACTCGTGACCACGTCATTTTAAAACAAAGTGCTTTACTTTGTACTCTACTTTTTTTTTTTTTTTTTTTTTTTTTTAAATGACCTGGTCACGAGTTATATTTACCTTTATCTACATAAAGAGTACATTTGAAATGTAGCCGAAATTAATTATAGACACCTGCTATATTTAGGATACATAAAATGCGATCTATGTTATTAATCAAATGTACAAACTTTGAGAATACAAAAAGGGCAAAGGTGATAGACAGTTAAAAGAGAAATTACGCTTTGAATTAAATGTTCATGACTTAAATTACAAGAATTTTGCGATGCGCGAAATGGTCAAATTACGTACTCTAATGAGAGCTCTAGAGTCTTCTGTTGATAACAGAGATACGTGTTTAACGAAGCACAAAATACCACAATGACTTAATTTTAGACAACGATTTAGCTATTTTATTTAAATGCTTCTAAATATGGCTTTCTTTTTATGTGTTTTTATGTTTTTATGTTTCTTTTTATGGCACTTTTAAATCCTACTTTTAAGATTTTCATTGTGTCCTTATTCACTATGCATTTATTATTAAACATTACACACAATTACACACGTTTAGAATTTTGTGACCATGGAAAGTATTTGGCATTTTATCCAAATGGTAATTTCCTGAAAGTATAAACGGTGGCAACTAATTTTTATTTAATAATAAAGAAGCTACTTTTCAGAATCAGAATCAGAATCAGTTTATTGCCAGGTATGTTTGCACATACGAGGAATTTGTTTTAGTGACAAAAACTCTACAGTGCAACACGATAACAAGACAAGACAGATATAAAGAGAAGAGAATTTTTTTTAATTATTTACCATTATTATCGTCCCTGCAACAAATACTGAAGTATATTCATGCAAAATCTTCCTCCACTCTGCTCTTTCAGCATCTTTACTTTTTGTATTCTTTCGTCTGCAATATTTAAGCAGCTAGAGTTCTCTTCCTGCCAATAGAGTTGGAGGATGCCTTGGACTTTATTTGCACGAAGGGAACATTTGACATAACTGTGAAACACAGACATCAGCTGTGACGACTGTGATGCAGATTACCCGTTTGTCATTATTAGTGGACGAATCAGACTAATGTGCACGTGAGGTAAAAGACTGCATGTCTAACTGAACAGAAAACAACACAAAAATATACAACACCATTTTTTTAAACAATAGACAACAATTTTATCCATTCTGGCCAGTGCTTCAACAGATGATGATTGACCCGATGCTGCCTCCTCATGGTTTCTTTTTATAGACTACTACCTTGTATACTACACTTGTTATTACAATTATCACGATATACACACTACGGAGGTGATCGGATAGGTAGGGCTATATTAATTAACATACTGGAAGCAACTATGCTTGTGTCACCAGTGAAAGATAAAACGCTCGTTGCTTTAATTTCAGACTGTTCCCATGTTCAGCCTCCAGGGGGCGGACCTCAGCCCGAACACACATCCGGGTACTTGACCCCCTTCTGCTCCGCCCATTTCTCCGGAAGAAAATCCCCATCGTTCCCTTTTACTTCCTCTTTCCGTCATCGGAGTTTAGGTATGAGAAACAATATTCTGTCTCTCTGCACAATCTGATAACAATCACCGTTTAAAGTTCACCATCCACGTATACAACAAGCCGTATAATGTCAACATAATACCTAAGAACGTATCTTTGTTCTTTTGGGTCTCTCAGTATTGAAACCGAGTGTGATAATTATAATAGAAGTGATGGTGTATCGGCGGTCATGTTGTGGCCTAGAGCTCCGGTGACTCCGTAAAGTCTCGGGACTTTATTTCAACTAAACAAGCTTATTAAATTAGTTAAACATTATTACGCGTTATTTATAATAATGTGTGGGTTCGTTAATGTGGGACGCCGTTAACTATTAGCTATTCGTAAGTCATTTCTGAATACGTTATAGTGGCTGTCAGTGTTTTTAACGAATGGCTGGCTTTAAAAGTGACGCTGACTTTATTTTCAGCCTTAGTGACTTTATTCGATAAGCAGACTGACAACTAATACATGCACTTTCTATTGCTTAATAGAAATATTTGTACTGTGAATAGTGGCCCTGTGAGTTGTAATGCAGAATGAAATACTGCCTCTATGTAAATACAGCATTCAAATGAAACGTGTTATTTATTTCTGCAGGCCGCAATGGGACGCGTTATCAGGGGACAGAGAAAAGGTGCGGGCTCCGTCTTCAAAGCCCATGTCAAGCACAGAAAAGGTGCTGCTAAACTCCGTCATATTGACTTCGCTGAACGCCATGGATACATCAAGGGGATTGTGAAGGTAACATTGTGAAATGAATGAAAAGATCAATTGTCATCTAAAGAGGGGAATTACCAAAAAAAAAAAAAAATCCTGCTTTTTCTTCTAGGATATCATTCACGACCCTGGCCGTGGAGCTCCCCTGGCTAAGGTGGTGTTTCGTGACCCATACCGCTTTAAGAAGAGGACAGAGCTGTTCATTGCAGCTGAAGGCATCCACACTGGGCAGTTCATCTACTGCGGCAAGAAAGGTAACGCAGTTTGAGTTGAGGTCTGGTCACACACACTTCTGGTCTTACGAGCAGCTGTTGATCAGTGTGATGTACTGTTATAGCCCAGCTGAACATTGGTAATGTGCTCCCCGTTGGCACAATGCCTGAGGGTACCATTGTCTGCTGTCTGGAGGAGAAGCCCGGAGATAGGGGCAAACTCGCTCGTGCGTCCGGAAACTACGCCACAGTCATCTCCCATAACCCCGAGACCAAGAAATCCAGAGTCAAGCTTCCATCTGGATCCAAAAAGGTCATCTCTTCTGCAAACAGAGCTGTTGTTGGTAAGCAAACATGAAGGTTTGGTACATATCCTGTTGTTCAATGCATTGTGTGGTTATAAATAATTTAGCTAAATTCTCGTTTTCACTTTTAAAAATTAAAAACTACTTCTTAAACTGAGGTGACTTTACATCTGGTACATATTTTAACAAAGTACCACCTAAATCTCAGGTGGTATTTTTAAAATGAGTTTCTCCTAGTCTTGAATATGAACTGAAGTCCATTGTGTCGTATTAAAGGTGTTGTTGCTGGTGGCGGTCGTATTGACAAACCCATCCTGAAGGCAGGACGTGCTTACCACAAATACAAGGCCAAGAGGAACTGCTGGCCTCGTGTCCGTGGTGTGGCTATGAACGTAAGCAAACTTCTTTTTTTCTTCTTTCTCTTCTTCATATTCTGCTTTGTTGCTTTAAATACTGGTTTTAAATCTGAACTGTGCTATTTGTTCTCCAGCCTGTTGAGCATCCCTTCGGTGGTGGTAACCATCAGCATATTGGCAAGCCCTCAACAATCAGGAGGGATGCACCCGCTGGACGCAAGGTCGGTCTCATTGCTGCCCGTCGTACTGGCAGACTGCGTGGAACAAAGACCGTCCAGGACAAGGAAAACTGATGTGCATCTTCATAATAAAATGTCTCAACGAATTTCATTTGCCTTCTCATGTCTGTTTTTATAGGTATATTGCACAACATCAAAAGCATAAACAAAAAATGTTTGCTTTTTTAGTTTAGAATTGTTACAAGGGTTCCATCATAGTTTCCACTGTCAAGAAAAGTGTACATTTTAAATGGGTATACAAACATGAGCTAAGTATAGTAAGTGATAAATTTAGTCTTTATTTTACTCTGATCAACTGGGAAGTCATTTATACATACTAAAACATGGGAATGAAAAGTTACTGGTCTTATAGCTAATAATGACAAAAACTTTCATTTGATATATAAAAATGCAGTCCAGATTCTGAGCTCAGTTTTCAGAATCGCTTCAGGCCTGCAGAAAAACGGTTCTCACCTGCACATATTGGCCATTTGGATGTTTTTGAAGCCGTTTTAAAAACGGCAGGTGAACTCTGCAAACAAGAACAATCTAAAAGTGTTTTCAGAAATCTGTTGAAGTATTTGCCTTGGACTATTTGTACTATAGTGTTAACACGATTATGCGTGATTTTAAATGTAATTATATTAAATTCAAAGGGAGTTTGTCTTCGGAGGAAAACGTGTTCATGTGGGTTTAATGGATTTTATTTGTAGTCTTTCCTAATCGGAAACTGTAAATTAGAGCTTATTTTCAACTACAGGAACAACACTAACAGGTGTACAAGCATATTATTGGCATTCTATGAAAAATACTCCCTTTCATTCGGGTGACTTGAAATATCTGAGCCTGGACCACAAAACCATATAAGTCATAAGTACCATGGGTATATTTTTTATAGCTAAAAATACAATGCATGGATCAAAATGACCTATTTTTCGTTCATGTAAAAAAAAAAAAATCAGGACATTTAAGATCACGTTCCATGAAGATATTTCCTCTACATGCAAAATATATAAAACAATATTTGTTGCCAAGCAATTTGTTTGGTGGCTTAAAAAAGATTTCTTCAATATTTATTTTTTCCAGATTTCAGATATTCCAATGGAAAGCTTCATTGGAGTTTCACATTAAATACATTTTGGAAAAAAAAACAAAAAAACCCTTAAGACTGGTTTTGTGTTCCAGAGAAACATAAAATTGCCGTTTGTCAATATTTTATGGACTATTATAAAAAGGCAATTTAAAATTTAATTCCTAACCCAGCAACAGATTTAATTTTTGTGCCAATAGAGCCGTGCACTCCACAGCGATTATCAACACAAAACATCTCTCAGCTTAGCAAAAACAGACAGACATTTTCCCGATTTCTTTTCTTTATTCTCGAAGGGCGCAATGCTTTTCTCTAATATTTCTGTGCACAAAAACCTCACAAAGTGAAAGTCAACATTGTGACTGTGGCTTCAGAATTCAACGTCACAACATGGCCAAAACAAAAGTCGGCAAAAAACAGGGCGAAGAACTCTGTACAGTCAATAATCTTTAAAAATAACACAAGGACAAAAATGTTCCTCTTAAATCAAATTCTATTTTTCTTTCAGTGAAATACAACAAAATAAATTCTATAAAATAAAACAGCAAAATATTTAAATATATGATGGGCAGAATATTTTCATTTGCAGGAGTATTTGGTTTTTTTTCCCCAACAAAATCCAAGAAAAAAAAAAAAAAAAAAAAAAAAAAAAAAAAAAAAAGCATTCAAGTTACCAATTAAATACATACAGTATCTACTGATGTTTACTCCTTTAATCCGAGAGACTTTACTAACTGAAGTTGCAACATGACTAACCAGCAGTTATTTTATGGTACAACCCTGCTTTTAACGTTCACTCTCCTTAAATGAAGAATCCCTAAAACCGAGGCTCTTTTCGAATACACGAATGCGAACAGGGATCAGGCGAAGTCAGGCGACCCACTAAACTGCCAGGAGGTCATCTGTCTGACGCAAAGGTCAAGACAAATAAGCAAAACGAGTTCTGTCCACTAATGTTCCAGGCATCCTGGCATAAACTGTTGCATATATTTTCTCTTTCTAAAATTCCTATCCTCAAAACTAAGCGTTTATCCCACCAAAAAAAGCGACAGCCAAATATTTATCAGAGGAAACGTGTGCAATTGTAAAGCCACTTCTTACATTGCTTCGAAAACATCAAATCTAGAAGAGCATATGGAGGAGGGGACCAACAAAAGGGCTCTTCCAAAATCGCCATGGTGAAAGAAAACAGCAGAATCGCCCTTCGGCTATACTAGTTTGATGTGAAGCCATGCTAAGATGTTACAGCGTGTCAGCTGGAGCTTTCAAATTATTGAATTATTACCAGAAAAAAAAAAAAAAAAAAAAAAAAAGAAAGAAAAAAAAAGGCAATAGGAATTTCCAGAATAAAGTTGCATCACCCCATTCACATCAACTAAATGTCAAGATCATAACCCAACCGTCCCATCGTTCACAAACTATGGCCAACTCTTGCTCACGAGGTGCCATAGCCGGTTAAGCTTTGACATGAATATAATGTATGATCAAAAGCAGAATGACCCAAACGGCCCAAACCTTACTACTGAGCATGGGATAAAACAGGGATATTTTTTTTTTGTCTTTCACTGTTGTATTTGCTTCTTTTTTTTTTTTGTTGTTTTTCTATTTTCATAAATTTGCAGTCTCCCAACAGCATCACACATGCTGTTGCTTTTGAACAGTCAAAACATTAACATAGTATGTACACCTCTGTCATGAGACAAGTGCGACAGGCCCGTTTTATTATTACAAACAATATGCACAGTCCACTGCAAGTTACACTTTTGACAGTTAATACTGCAGAGCAGACGGTGAAGAGACTCTCCACTCCAGGGTTAGAAATTGAGGGAAGCTGAATGTTCTGGTTACACGGGCTCTGGAGTAGAGCAGCATGGTGGGGCCTGGCCTTGCTCTGGATTCGAGTATCTCGCTGGAGAACTCAGATGGAGGACAGTGTGACAACATATCGTTAGTCTTTAGTCTGGCTGGGCGGCACCTCCTCGGGGGGCTCCCAGTTCTCTTGTGCTCGTGGGCCTGGACGCTGAGGGTTGTTGACGTGCTGTGCTGCGGGGCCAGTGTACGGCTGTGTATGCGGAAGGTTATTCTGCTGAAAAGACACAAGAAGAATTAAAAATGACAAATTATGACAAGATATATTTATGGGTTACTCGGATTGGAACAAACCATTCTAGAATGACTGCCATGCATTTAAAAGTGACATACATGTATGTATACGTAGGTCACTTTTAAATGCATGTCAGTCATTCTAGAACGGTTTCTTCCAATCTGAGAAACCCATAAGTGTATATAAAAGCAGCTCAGTACCTGTTGAAACTTTGTGCCTGGAGAGTGAGGGTACAGAGCAGTGTCCTCTGGAGGAGAAGTGTCCTGCTCATCAAGGGCCTCCTGCTCATCAGGCTCCTAAAACAATCATCACAAATGAAGTTGAGCACTAGATACACATTATAAATCAACATACAATATAAAATTAATATTGAACTGTTTAATACTAACTAACCAGTGATATGTCCTCTTAAGAGCCCTTTTACTATATAAAACATGCAAATTTAATAAAATAGGAAAGTTTAAGGCTTAATCAGTTTGACGAAAAAAATTCAAATTATTAGAGGGAATTAGTGAAATCCAATGACACGAGGGAACACCATAAAATGGACAACACAAATCAAACACTCCTTATATCTTAATTTGATGAAATAGTTAAGTTTTTTAAAAAATTATTATTATTCTTCATTTGCCCATGGATGAACTGATTAGATGACTATAACATGTCACGACTAGAACACTAAACATTCTCCTGAATACGGTGAATGTAAAACTAACACCGCATCCAAATTTGCATAGGCACACAAACGCTGCTTAGAAGTGCAGGGTTGTTTTCGGATCAGATGACCAGAACACTTTACATTCCCAAAATTAAACTCACTCAAAACAAGAGGGAAAGAAAAAAAAAACAGCAGATGACACAAATGACCTCCAACTCATCTGTACACTATAGCCAAGGCTTAGAGTTTTCGATCACTTAGTTACCATATCAAGACTTGTAGTTGTGTTTTAAAAAAAAAAAAAAAAGAAGTTTAGACACATTGAGATGAGGACGAAAAAACAGTTGATTGAGTTGTTTTTGAGGGAGGTGGAAGATGGTTCTGCCTACATCACGCCCTGTGAACACCAAAAAGTTACGCAGATGGCACCAGTGTGGCTGGGCCATACGAGTCTTACGGTGTGCTGTTGTTGGCCTGTCACTTCCCCTGGCAAAAGTTGCTGTGTCGAGGACGGGTTCCGGCCAGCGTCCTCTTCAGATACCACCTCGTGCTTCGTTAAGTGACACTATTTTGAAATGGCAGTTAATATTGCATACTGTTTCAACAAATTACGCATCTATGGCTGCATACATTTAACATGTGGAAACCTGCTGCTGATTAAACTAGATAAAAGCGCCTTATTTCTGCAAGTCAACAGTAAAAAAAAAAATCTATGACATCAAGTGTAAACGTAAATGAAACTTACAATTTATGCAAATAAACATTTGTAACTGCGTTGCATTATAAAAATGAAAACCTGGAAATAAAAGTCGAAAACTCAAAGCCCTATCTATAGTTAAAAAGGGGCTATTTAGCACAAAACATTTCTAGATCAGAAAAGACAGTTTAAAACCTCTTTAAAATTGCTTTCCAAAAAAGGTTTGATGTGTGCCTGCACATGGACATCGGAACCACAGTATGTGGGTGGGACAATGATATTGGACCCACTTTTACCATCTCTTATTCAGAGAATATGTCTGTGCACTTTTCAGCAACCCGGTCAAATACATTCTACATGACATACTAATAAACTCAGTTTAGCCGCTTCCTTGGCACATATAAACAGTGTAGCAGTGCCTGGAAAATGGGTCCATTAATGGACCCATGGAATCACAAGGGTTCACCGATTTAAGAAATTTCTGATCATAAAAACCTGTTTTTTTTTTTTATATCATTTTAGTTATGATGTACTGGTTAAAATTAGTAATAATAAAACTCCTCCCCTGATGTGCTCTTGCATATGAACAGACAGCATCTGTCACTTTCTGCAGAGCATCTTTGAAGCGTATTAGATTATATAGCATTATAGAATGCTGATCAGATACGCCCAACCCTACCTGATACTTTATTTCAACTTTAACAAAAATTATTAAAAAGACAAAATGTCTTTCCAATATAATTGGGTTGCTTACGTCAAAAACAGTACACCCTGCACCACCTGTGCAACTGGAAATGTCATTTCCAGCCATCTATTTGTATTGTTGTGACGTTAGTGGGCACAGGTAAAATGTAAACTCCTGGCAACAAGGTGGTCTATTCCGTTCATTAAAAGGCACCAGACTGAAGAAAAAAAAAAAAAAAAAAAAAAAAAAAAAAAAAAGGCATATAGCCCAGTATTTTCTTCTCAGGGAGGACCCACCCACATTTATTTTGTTTCCGACACCCATGTGCCTGCCCATCATTATATAATCATACTGAAGGGGTTCTTAAAAGGCAACATGGACAAAATACAAATATAATATAATATAAGAAAAAAAAAAAAGTATCAACTAATGAGCAGAAGCACACATGCATGATTAGACTTTAAACTAAGCATACTGGTATTAATGCTGCAGACATTGAGAGTTGGCATGAGCCATCACTAACCTCTTCTGGACACAACTCACAGGCCTTGGCTAAAGTCATTCGGGCACTATGGGACCGCTCCAGGAAGTATCCATTAGAAGTCTCATTGCTCTGGACAGGAGGGGACCAGTTGTTATACGTGTACTGGGTATTGCCAGTGTACGGCCTCCTTTCCAGCTCATCACCAAGCCATTCCACTGCCCAGGTCCACTTCCTTTTTAAATCTCCATTACTCTGGAAAAAGGTAAACCATAATTTTTTTGTAAAAAAAAAAAAAAAAAAAAAAAGAAGAAAAACCCCACACCCATTTCACATGCAAAGTCATTATCAAGCTCACCTGAAGAATTTGGTAGGCCACTGAACAGTTGCTGAAAAGAGCCACCATGCACTTGATACACTGATAAGCTCTCTTTTGGTAGTGATTTTTGGAGCGCTGAATGGTGTCAAAAAGTCCATCACGGTCATCAGGGATTCCCTTCAGCACATTGTGGATCCTAACAAACACAGGAAAAGAGCAGATCATGACATTATTATGCACTCAGGAATTGAATCTAAAAAAGGAGTTTTAGAGTCCTAAATTTTAAAGGACTTCACTCCAGGAACTAAACTGTAGTACTCAACTACAATTGTGATATTAAACGTTTCAGGTTTTTCCAAAGGATTTTTCTTCGTGCGATGGCTTTCAAAAGACATAATTAGTATTTAAAAAAAAAAAAAAAAAAAGTCAAAAGATGGACCAACCTGTGAGTCTGCCATGAATCCTCAATAAACAAGATTTGAAGGAGCAGGTCCAGGTAAGGCCTTAACTCATACGTGTATGAATATGCCACCTACGCAAAACAACAGTGTTAATAACTATTAAGAAAAATAGGCATAGGAAACATGGCTAGACGATACAGAAAAAAAGTTCCATTATACATTTATAAGAATTAAACTTCATACTGATTCACAGACCTTCTAAACTACAATAACATTGTTAATTCAGTTTAAAAAGATGTTATTACAATAATTGTCAAAATAATTTTCCAAGAGTTCAATGACAATCTTCAGGAAACTGAAAAGCCAAATAAAATGGATTCATTAAAAACAAAAACAATCGAAAAAAAAGTTGCTTGTCACAATGTTGCTTAAGTTAAAAATCAACAACATCTCTTCAAAGATGATTACTGGTAATCTCTCTCACCTGCCACAGTAGTTCACTCAGCACAGTTGAGGAAAACTGAGGGTTTTCCCAACAGCAGAATCTCAGCAGTTTGATAGTGTCCTCAGAGTTACTGCAGTCCTCGATAATCTTCTTTACATAACTGGTGCGCACAAACAGGATGTCCACCACCAGCTGCTGCAGAGGCATGATGGGAGCGGTGATGTTGGGGTCACCATATGGATTCGGCAGGGGAGGGTTACCTAAAAAATGTCAACATGTCAGCTCATATCCCAGCTTGTGGTCTAGAAAATTTTCATTTTCAATGCAAATCATTAAATGTGTCAACAGATCAAATTACTAAAACATTGTATTGGCTTGACTCTGTAAATGCCCTCAGCTCCAAGCAATGCCAACCTGGCACTCATGCCTGGAGATGGCTATGTGTCAGGCAGTAAGCCCTGAGCAAGGATGTGCATCGTCATTGGGCAATAACCAAAAACTCATGCGAAAGCCTACATTTTCTTACAATACACACATTTTGTAGCAATGTTTAAAATTCTCACCATTGATCGAGGACTGCATACGTGAGGTCACATCACAGCAGCGAACCAGCTGTGAGACGACAGTATAGAGCTTTCCAAGCTCAGCATACTGGTACTTAATGGGAGGGCCAGGGCCCTCATCTAGAGCCACAAGCATGAAGGTAGCTGGTACCCCAAGCTTCAATAGCTGTGTCTTCTCTGCCAAGCCTGAGAGAAAGAAATGGAGTGAGACAGGACAGCACTACAGCATGTAAGCCCATATGGATGCAGACCTTATAAGTGGTCCTTACCAAGGTTGGCATACATGACGAAGAGGTTGAAGTACTGCTGCAAGTGACGGCCGTGCTCAGATACTTCCCTTCTCAGCAGGTTAAGTACAGCACGGAACAAGTGCTCACTTAAACTCAAATTATCACAGCTCTGAGACAAAAGAATATATAACATAAAACATAAGAACCATGTGAACTGACATCCAAATTTCAGACATTACCTGATTTCCCCATG
The DNA here is from genome assembly GCF_018831695.1 of Puntigrus tetrazona. Taxonomy (NCBI): domain Eukaryota; kingdom Metazoa; phylum Chordata; class Actinopteri; order Cypriniformes; family Cyprinidae; genus Puntigrus; species Puntigrus tetrazona. Next base: position 16,173,939 of record NC_056707.1, on the reverse strand, counting down.
AATGAGTGAAGACTACATCTACTAAATGTACCTGACTTGAAGGTCCAGGTGACGCAATGGGTGAAGGGCAAGGTCCATCTTGCAGGGAGAAATGTGCAATGAATACAATGAGTTTGGAGAAGGCCCCTCGAACCTCTGCACTGGGACACTCAAGCAGGTACTCGGAGAAGCGGTTTGGATATGCAAAGAGGACATTGTGTGCAAACCAGTAACGCACATTTTTACTGTGCCGTAGCAAGATGCACAGAGCATCATACCTGTAATAAAAACGAGGAATCAACTAACTGTTGAAAAAAGGCAAGTATGTGCTTGATACAATCAGAAATCACAGGCTTACCAATCACTAGCAGGGCCGCGGACAATTTTCTTGGTGTGGAATCCAGTACTGAAGAGAAATCTAGCAGCAAGCTGTATACTAATCATAGCCATTTCTTCTGCTTCTGGCAAAAGATGGTCTTGACCTAAAAGCCACAAATAAAATAATCGTTAATGCTACAATGACTTTCACCATCCCCCAGAATAGATTATTCTGCAACGATAGGAATATGATGTGTAATGGAGGAAAAAGGAAACCCATTTCCCAAAACACAAACACATTTAGATACTAATGGTGACGCTGAAAACCCAATTTCATGAGGAAAATGAGAAAGCTGCTATAGATACTGAGCTGTTTAACTCACTAGCAACTAGTTACGTTTTTTTTTTTTTTTTTTTTTTTTCCAAACAGAGTAGATCATAAGGGAAAATTTATACAAGAACTTATTAAAACATACGTTTCATGCATGTATTACAAAAAGTAGTTTCCACTAAAAAATTATGCAGCACAACTTTCCAACATAAATGTGCACAAATTTTTTCTGAAGGATCATGCAAAACTCAACTGAAGCAATGGCTGCTAAAACACCAGCTGTGCCATCATAGGAATAAATTACATTTTAAATGTCTTAACATATAGAGAGTATATTTAAATCGTATGTTTCACAATATTCAATTTTTTATTAAAAATCAAATGCTTGAAAATGGTAAACGACAAGCAAAAAAAAAAACTGAAATTTTTTTAATTTTCAGATAATACCAAAGTTTAATTTTAATATCAGGATTTGCCACAAGATACAAGTCAAATTCTGCTTTATCTGTTTATCAAAAAGATATTTTGCAGACCTGGTCCTATCTACAACAGCGAAGAATAGAGCAAGGTCAATAGCTGGATTTACCTGGAGGTGAGTTCAAGTAGACACTGTTACAGGTCAGCAGTTTCCTGATGAACTGGAAGTACTCCAAGCTGTACTGCATACGGTTGTGCATAAACTGCACATTTTGTTTGCGCACGCTGCGTTCAATTACAGAGGGCATCTTCACCTGGTGAGGTTTGCTAGTCACTGTGAGCTCAGTGATGTATTTAACCAGCTCGCTGTCCTTATCTAACGTGTCTATACGCTCATAAAAGAGGATGTAGGCATTCCACCAGCGCTTCTGTCGCCTGTAGGACATGCGTTTCATCATATGGTCGAAGACCTCACCCATGTACTCTCCACCAAAGCACTGGTTCTTCATCTCCTCGTCATCGTCCATCTTGCACTCAGTGACGTCTCCATCATCAAATTTATACCAACGGTTCCTTTCTCCCTCACCACCACTGCCGTTCCTCTGAATGATGTAGGAGTAATAATGACCTCCACTAGCCTGGCCTGAGTGGACCAGCACTCCCACCAAACGATAACGAGAGCTGCTGGGGGGTTCTGGCTCTGACGGCTCATTCTGCTGGACCACCTGCTGCTAAGGACAGTTAAAAAAAAAGTCAACGTCAGCTATATAAAATATTTCAAAATGGTATTTAATTGAATTAGACAACTTGAAGAGCAAAGAAAGATCATGCTGATGCAATACCTGGTTCTCTGGGTGTACATCAGACCCCTCCAGCTTGGCTACTCCAGCCACTGTATAGGGTTCCATGTCTAACTCCCGTGGGAACTCAAAGTAATCATTGAACTTGATGGCACACTCTCGTTCCCAGTCATAATCGAAGCGTTTCAGCTGGATGGCCAGCACCGGAGGAAGCTTCTTAATGAGTAAACGCTTCACTGTGTCCACCTGTCAAGGAGACACACCACCTTTAGCTTAAGGATGTCTTTTGTTATTTAAGAGAATACTATTAAGACAGAACACACACCTTTTTGTTGCATTTTTCACAGTGGTAGGCATTTGCACCCTCGAGCAAGTCTCCTTTCACATACTGCTCCATGGAATCAAGGAGATTTTGATGGTTTCTGATATCTACATTCAGCGTCGTAAACGATTCCTCACATTCATATCTGAAAAGACAGTGTGGATTGTACTGTGACAAAGATTCACTAAGGCAAAATATAAAACAATAAAATAAATCAATCATCAATTAATAATATTTTTTCTCCAAATGTACCTGTGAGGACAACCCTGGCATATTTTCTGGTCTGCAAAAGAGCCACCGAGTACTTTGCTCAGCATGGCAGGGTGACCCAATGCTTTCAAAGCTTCGTCTAAACTGTCTACCAGCGAGTTAAAGAACTCCAGGGCATCATGCTGCTCTCTCAGATTGACCGGTTCACCCCACAACCTGCAGAAAGAGGAAGAGATCAGTTTATAGAGAATAGCACCTTGTTTAGTAGTTCTAAAAGAAAAGTCATAAAAAAAAGGGGGTGAACTTACCGAAATTGCTTCCAGAATCCCCTAGGCACATAGTATTGCAACCTGGAGGCAGCCAAGTGTCCAAAAATGACCTGCAACTGCCGAAGAACCCCAATGTTGTATTCCTTCCTGTCTTCCGACTTACTGAGAGAGGGTTTGTCTTCAAACTGGTGCTGATAGCCAAACACCTCATCCCGGGGATCCACATTACTCTGCAAAATGAATTCAAGACTTTCAATATAGTGAAGTAATAGCACAATTCTTTTAAGAAAACTTTTGTTAAAACGCCCTCAGCTCCAGGGAATGCCCACATGACATATACCCCAGAGATGGCTAAATTTGTCAGTCACTTGGTACTGAGAAAGGATGATAGTCATCATTGGGCCATTCATCCATTAAAAAGGAGCAATGTAATTGCAATTTAATTACAATAACACAAATTGAAAGCACAACCTCTCCAGGAATAATCGACTATGTGTGCTTCCAGAACAACAACTACTATAGTTGTAAGCACTATTCGGGTTAATAAAGCACACACCTGAGCCTAATTGTACTGGGAAATGAGAAGCCACACCCCTCCACCTGAGCTTTTCCCTCTCCCATTTTTATTCACCTTGATTGGTAGAGGTGCTAATGGCCTATTGCAAATTTCCTTGGTAACATACAATGTCTTTATGTAAAACATTTATGTAAAAATTACTTAGAATTTAAGTACTAAGAATACTAAAACAGGAATTAAAGAGACAGAATTAATACAAATATTAAAATAAAAGCACATTCAAAGCAATTAATAAAAACTAATTGTATATAAATACATAAATAATCTAAAATAACAGTTAAGCTCTTAGAATTTTTTGCATTTTAGACCAAAGAGTGACTAAATTGTCTGTTGAAAGTGAATTCAAACCTATAACAGGAAAAATTAAGTAAACCTTTAGCACTTTGCATTCACATTGCTAAGTTAATCATACAGTATTTGTTTGGCTTTATAGTCATAAATAATAAAATTCACAAACAGACTCCGGAAACAAACCATCTTACGCAGCAGTACCTCATTATCTTGCTTCTCATCTCCAGACATATCATCATCCACATCGCTGCCTGTGCCTTCAATGGCCAGGATGCCATTCCTAATGGGAGGAATCATGTAAAGCTGCTGGATCACTGAGTTCATGTAGCAAGTCGCACCTGCATTTTTCAGACCCACAAACCCCTTAGTAGGCCTTGGGCCAACTGGCGGCAAATATTCCCATTCTGTAAGTGGTTCACAACCTAAAAGGTACAAAAAAAAAAAAAGTAAATAAACATGTATGATGAAAACTGATGGGGGTTGAATACATAAATTCTAGGAATCAGGAATCAACATTAGAACACACCTAAATAGTACATGTCAGTTAGTGTGTCCACAATCTGCTTGAGATTTCGCACACATCCGACAGCAAGTGCAACCAGCAGTTCAAAGCCGGCATTGATCGTGGCTGGGGTGCTACACACAGGTATGGCCTGCTCAGTGGGGAATTCTCCACTCTTCATGTATTGCAAGTACACATTAGATGCTGGAAACAGGAAGTCATCCATTAACTCCTATAGTTTATTGAGAAAAAAAAGGAAGATCGGTTAGTATGATTTGGCAATGCAGTAAAAAAAAAAATAGAAGATATTTTTTCTATTGTTGCTATTATTTATGAATGAAATGTTTACCTTGATAAGACTAGCACCTCCTTTTTCACAGCCAATGTGGAATTTTTTCTCTGGGGTCTGGAAAGCTAGTAGCTCTTTTGTGACACCAATATGACCTTCCAATATGGTCTCCTCAACCCCAGGCTCTCCAGTCCTCTTCACTTCATCCTAGGACCCCAAAAAACAAACAAAAAAAATTTGCACACAGTAAAATTATTTTTTTTAATGCCAACTATTTGAATTCCAAAAAGAATTTAGGTAAATGAACATACCCGGATGCGCTTTAACCAGTCGATCTCATTGTTTAAGAGAACTTCTGCATTAGGAAGATTAATGTTGCTGTTATATGCATAGTTGAGTAAGTGCCTTAGAAGAGTGAAGTAATCAGCAGCGTGCTTTGCCCGCTCTTTTGCAGTGCTCTGGAACACAAAACAACAGAATAAAATGAAAACAAATAATGAGGTGTTCTGAATTCTCACAAAAAAAAAAAAAAAAAAAAACTCTACCTATGTCCCAAAGAAACAAACAAGACACTTACACCTAAAACTGTAAAGAGAAGGGTGATGAAGAAGAGGAGAGGCCTATGGCCCATACAACACCGGGTGGCCATGAGGAAGAACTGTTCTTGGGCCATTTGCCGAACAGACCTAGAAACAAATAAGACACATTAGAAAAGAATTTTACAAAAAAACTTTCCATCATGTCTGATAACATTTTTAACAACAAACTGATTTTTGTCAATTTTATAAATTATTTTAAATCAAATTTAAACATGCAATACCTCACTATAGGTCTGTTCTATATGATTTAATATTTAAGTCATTTACATGTACATACAGTATATATATATATATATATATATATATATATATATATATATATATATATATATATATATATATATATATAAAATTTTATTGAAAATTACAAAAGCATAACAGTAATAACAGTACTCTATTTTATGACAACTCACTTGCTCTGGCAGTGCAGCAGCAGATCTATAATGAAGGTCTGCCAGGCCTTTTCTTTGCTAAGTGCATCTAGTGCAGTGGGCATAAGGGCGAAACACAGGGTCATGACCTCCAGAGCTTCACAGCACACCTGCTCATCTTCTGCATCTGGCTCATTGCCAGCATTAGTCTACGGAAGATCCAACATCACAGGCATAAATACAGAGTCGAATTCTAAACAATTGCACAGGGTTTTTCCAACACAGTCACGAACTAGCACCTTCTCGTAGATCTTGCTAATCTCCTCATTAGAGCTGAAGACATGCTGAACAGAGCCACAGCCAGAAGCCCAGACTATCTTCTGAACCGCTCGAATGACACAGATATCTGGGATGTACTTGGAGGCCTGGAAGAAGTTCTGGGTACGGGAAGAGAAGGACAAACTAAGAAAACTGATCCTGAAACATGAGGCGTTCCCTCAGTTATTTCCTTTGTACATATCTTTTGTCACACGCAAAGCAAAAGGTTTCAACAAAAACACTTTTAATCATTAGAGACATTTAAAGATAGCTAAGGACATTTATTTGAACAATGCCACCGAACCAGTTTCTGTAGGTGACGGTTGTGTGATGTTGTCTAACATACCTCATCTGAGATCTGTTGGGCGAGGCGGATGGCCACGTTCCGCAGCATACACTCAGCGGAGGGGTTGGGGATATTCTGCAAGGCGTTCTGTAGCACTAGAGCCTGGTCATGTGTGGTCTGGTTGATCTATGAAAGAATAAGAAAAAAGGTCTCTAATTGCACTTGTCACACAGTCTCTTTTGTTCAATTTATTTCACTTGTGCACAGTAAAGCAAGAACGGGAACTATAACAAAAAAAAAAAAAAAAAAAAAAAAAAAAAAAAAAAAAAAAAGACAATAGCTATCATTCAAAAGTTCAAAAAGATCATTTTGGGAAAAAAACCCTACTCACCAAGGTTGCAATTATTTGAACAAAATACAGGAAAAACAGCAATATTAAAGTTTAAAAAAAAAAAAAAAAAAAATTATATTTTTTAATAATTATTGTAATGTATAAAGCAGTCACATGATCAAAATTATTTTTGTCATGTTCAAGAAACATTTATTATCATTAACATTTAAAACAGTTGTGCTGCTAAATATTTTTAGAAACTATTTTTTTCAGGATTCTTTGATGTATATAATTTTATTTTTTTACAGAACAGAATTTATTTCAACTAGAAATATTTTATATTAAAAAGACAAATGTCTTTAATGTCACTTAATACATTTAATGCATTTCAGGTAAATAAATCTACATTACATCTATAATCAAACTACATTTAACTTTCCCCTTTCTGATGGTTATTACCTCCTCATGTAAACTTTTCTGGAGTCTGTGCGAGTGCTTCCTTACAAGACACTGTACACCCTTGACATTTGCAGAGCTACACAGGGCAAGCTAGTCTGTTTGTAATGATTGATGAATGTCAGGGAGGCTGAAAGGTTACGGTCTTCAACAGAAATAAAAACCCTCAGTAATCAACCAAGGAAAAAAAAAACTGGGAGGAGGAAAAAAAAAAACCTTACTTCCTTGCAGTGCTTCAAACCGAATTGTGTTTTTGCAATAAGAAAACTTTACTGTCCCACCCCCCCGTAATTAGTCCTAACTACAAACTAGAGCTGTGCCAAGTACACTTTTATGAGATGACGTACTGGACAAAAGTGTATCGTGAAGCACACAAGTAAAAAGCAGGTTCACTTTTCCCCCCTAAGACGCCAAGTCTTTCTCTTACGATACTGCTGTAGTTTTAAAATCAATACGATGATATCACAATGTATTTAAATTAGTTTCTCTCATAAAATTACAGGATGGAAAGTTTTTTAATAAACTAAAGGTCAACGTTTTGGATCCTTTCGGTAAAGAAAATGTCTTTATTTTGTGCTTACTTTGTAAGACTACCTTAAAAGGAACACTTAGGTGCTAAAGCAAGTGCAACTTACAGGAGACACAGGGATAGTCCCCTCCACCACAGGCTGGCAGGCCTCCGCCACAGCCTTCACATGGCCAAAGCCTACAGCTGTGAGCAGCAGTTTGGCTATTTTTAGTGCGTTGAGATAAGCTCCCCGCCGGGTCTCCATGTCAGCATTTGGCAGGAAGTTATTTCTGGTGAGCATGCTCAAAACCAGGGGCAGGCCACCACTCTTCAAGAAGTTGTACTGGAAGTCACTCGCATCCTCACCCAATGTCCCACTGGCGGGCATAAGCAAGGCGTACACCACCTGAGATGCACAGAAACATTGCTTATGTCAAAGAACGATGCCACTTAGAAAGGTCTTTAGGTTAGGGTTACTGTGGTTATTTTATTAAAATATAAATATTAGAAGTAAACAAATGAAAAAAAAAAAAAAAAAACTTCTAAACTAAAATAAAAATAAATATTTTTATTAGTATTGCTATTTGATTTAATCAAATTGGTGCAGTAAAAAAAATACATGAAAAAAAAATCCTTAATTCAAAATTCTGGAGAGAAAAAAAAAAAGAGGAAATAATACTAAAATAACATTGCTTTTGTGTGGTACACAAAACCAGCTGTGCTCTCTGCTTGGCTAGTTTAATGAAATATTTTCATACAGACAACCAAACAAACCTCTATCAAGTAAAGCACTTGAGATGGTGATGGTCCAAAGAAACGTGAATCCAATGTGGGGCTAAGGCTGTTTTCGCCGAGTTTGGCGTGATCCAGACAGATGGCTCGCAGGTTTTCCACTGTGGTGTTATCTGGAAGGCAACAACAGTGAGTAATGAATGGAGACAGCAGATTGGTGCAGCTAGATGTCTCAAACAGACATCTAATGAAGCATATAGAGCACCTGGAGGCATGAGCTTCATTAGAACACGAGCACCATCCCGCAGGAGAGGCATGTTGAGATTACAGCCCAAGTCTGCAACTTGCCAGAGGAAAGAGATGTAGCGCAGGTGCAGGGACATGATCTGAGAAGATAAGATTCAGAGGTTAGACTTAAAATTGCCAAACACAAAACATTACTTGCAACAAATAAACCATTTGGCTTAATTATGGCACAATCCTCACCACGCCAGGAAGACAGCTCTCCACTTCAGGGTTTGGCCCATCACTGTAGTGATTACCATGGTTCCCAGGGGAGCCAGTGGAGGAGTCTGAGGAGCTGTCTGGACTGGAAGGCATATTGGCGCTGACCTGGGTGAGCTTGGCTGTGATGAGCTATAGAAGAAGAAAAACACCACTTGTAAACTACAACTTCGATAACAAACAACCTATTCAGCAAATTAAAAAAAGAACCACCAAGAAGATACGTACAGTTTTATCTTTGAGGTTTAGCTGCCCGATTAGCTTTCTGTCATCTGCTGGGTCTATGATCTCTCCCCCAATAAACAGCTCAATCTTGGTGTGTGTGCTGTTGGCCTTTATTCGATTCAGAATGCAGCGTCGCACCGAACCAATTGTGTCATTGGTATGCGACCAAATATCCAGATCATCAACCTGTCGGCCTTGGTTTGGGAAACGCACAACTAGCGTGATATGCTTTCCTCTGAAAGCCCTTAAAGAGAAAAAAAAAAATAATAATAATAATAATAATAATAATAATAATAATAATAATAATTAAAATTGAGAGTTAATTAGAATCTGGCATCACAGACAAGCAAAAAAAATTATGTCAATTTATGACAGGAAAGAGTCTACCTGGACATGGGCAGGATGGTCCTCTCCTCATGGTAGTCACTGTCACACTCTGTTATATACTCCCTGAGCACAGTCAGTACCCTCACCATGCGGATGGCCTCCTGTCTGGCACAGTTAATGCTGTCTTTATCTCCGTCCAGCACACACAGAGTGTCATAGGAGGCTTTGAGCCGGTCAAAGCAAGACTGAATAAAATCCTCATGTATCTCTACCTGCAAACAGCCATATCACGCAGTTTAAAAAGACACTCAAGAGCATTTATTATAGAAAGCTTTTCTTCTCAATTATTACCTGATTGGCTTGTAATTTTGGTCCAAGGTTTGTATAAATCTCTTTAAGCAAGTCAATTGCTCGGCTAGCAATATCATCACTTCCTTGAATCACAACCTATTAAAAGGAAAAACGAGAAAAAAAAAGATGGTTTGAGCACAGGCTGAAATTTACCGTTTGGTTTAATTTAACCATAAAAATACGACTAGTGATATTACTAAAACATAACTGTGATGTCACCCAAAAATACCAAAAGGTATTTCGAATAGGTAACATCCCACAACAAGCAGCTTTGAATACATCAATGAAGATCCAACAGCTTTAATCAACTCTTACCCTCCACAGGTAATCCAGCCCTATCAGCTCCAAGTCGTCCATCATATATGCCCGGCGTTTTGCCACCAGTTTGCCCTCCCTGCAGTTGACAGCCTTGAAGAATCGTTCAAAGCATTTCATCCCATTCTCTGTCAGCAGTGAGGGGTCAAGCTGCAGTACATTGTTCTCAAAAAAGTCCTTGTTAATGTCAGGGTCAAGGTCGGGTTCGTCCCCCATGAGTTTGGAGTACCATTTGAAGCAGGCCTCCCGATCACACAAGAACACTGCGTTCTCCGCCAGGCACTTCCAGATCTGCTTAGCCTGAGGTGCGCACAGCCAGAGTTGCCCATCTTTCAGTAAGAACCTGAAGGACGAGGATATTTAGCGATTCATTATTGAGGGAGTCTTAGAACAAGACTCTAATAGACCTTGTGGTGCAGACCAAATCCGTTTGATGTCAGAGCTTGACTGGTTTGAAATCTGTTTTCTGAAATTAGCTGTACAACAAGAAACTTTCTGTTCCTTGGCGTACAAGAAATTTGCCAACGATGACAAGTAACTTTATAGTCCAGTAAACACAAAACATTCTGTTTATGTTTAGTTGCAGTAATAAAACCAAAGGGAAAGAAACCAGGGTAAAAAGGTGAAGTGACTTTCCATTTGTGTAACCATCATCGCCCAGCTGTAGTGAAAAACAACTTATTCTGGTACATACTGCGATACTCGGGTTCATTACAAAAATGAATAGCATTTGGAGCCAAATAATGTGAAAAGGATGGAATTGCATTTGGATTCTGCAATCTATGCAGTATATTGGAAGGTTGCTTGTAAAGTGTATATACCTCAAGAAATTAAGCCGCTCCTGGACCTCCTGAACATGACTATACCGACTTCCTGGCCTTACCGTCTGGGGATCAAAGTCTGTGTGCTCTAATAAAACATAAGAAGTTAGTTAGCACTAGTAAATGTTTAACGTCGGCATAAACAAAACGAAAATGAAAACACATGTTAAAGGGGTCATGACATGCAGATTCCGATTTTTATATTATGCTTTTTGTACCAAAAAAAAGTTCAATATTTATATAAATAATTTTCCATCCTTACTATCACTCTCTAAAGAAAAACAGAAGTGAGATAGGCGTTACTGAAGTAAACACCCACTGTTGAGATTTGCCAACTTCACCAAACCATATCCATGATTTGCATTTGATACTCGAGATGGCAAGCATTGTGATGCTTTATAAGATGCATATTAGGATGCATATCTAAGAGAATCGCCATATCACATTTTTCTCATGTGGGAGTTTTAAAATGGAAAGAAAAGAATAGCTCATCCTTTTAGTTCTGAAACTAACTGAACTTGTATTTTTTGTATAATAACCTCACATATTTGTAAATACCCAACACATTTTGATTCTCCATTTCATAACCCCTTGATTAAAAGAGAATGAGGAATGTCCATATATACAAACAGTGTTAGCCTCACAAACCTTTTGAGAACTGCCTCATATTCTCCATATATGCAGACAGGTTCTCTGCTACAAGAGTGACCAGTGCATGGTTGTGCTGCAGTTGGTTGATTAGGTCATGTCGATAGAAGACATGTGGGCTGCGCTGCGTTTGACTGTAAAGAAAGATACGACTGAATTAACCATCCCATTTTAATATCTCTATTATATTGCATGTTTTTCAACCAAACTGTATGACATTGGCCTTTTTTAGGTATACAGAAACAGAGTGTTTCTCTGTTCCTAATTGAAAGCTTAAATTTACATTAAAGAAGCAATATCCCGAGATGCCATCAAAGCAAAGGCAGAAAAAGAATTGTCATATTAAACTCATTGCATAAGGTGTTGGAAAGTATTGGAAAATGTGAGTTCAGCTTTCTGCAATTTTATTTTCTCCAACGGACTCACACGTTTAAAGCATCCCGAAGGAAGAGCGCGCTGAATCCAAACCACATACCAGGAGTATGCATTTCTAAGTTTATGAAACGTAACCCAGCACTCTTACTGTAAGAAGCTTTATACGCGTGAACCTTTTCCATGGGCACTGATTGGTGATTTGATTAGATGGTGCAGGGCACACCAAGCAGATTTTCATGAAATTACAGATTTACTGAAATCCAAAAGCAAACTTCATCTTTAAAATTAGTTATAATAATGATAATAATAATGATAATATTTCCCAAAATTAGCTGTCCACTTACCCATCTAAGCTCTTTAGTAAGTTAATAGGTATTTTCTTTCTGAAAAACAACAGGGATGTGTACGATATATTTTCTACATTTACATGCTCTTCCTAAAATGTGTGTGTAATTTTTATGTAAATATTCCTTGAATATGAGCAACAATCTTTTTCTTTTTGTCCATTTTATTTGTGTTCACTAAAACAAGTAATCGATGCAATTGATGATTAAGCAATTGATTCGAGTTGCATTACCTTAAATTCTGGGGGGCTTCTCCAAAGAGGCTACAGATCTCCCGTATTTGCTTCAGTGCAGGAATCACCCATTTGTCATTAGTTCTTAATTCTTCTATGAATCGGTCTATCCACTGCATCTTTTGTGTGTCCCTGTCCTACAGCAGAACAAAAACACTGTCTTTAATTCAAATGTCCTCAACTTTTTTACTCCCCCTCATGTTGTTCCAAGCAACTAAAACGTCTTATAAATTGAAGAAAGAAATTCAATCAATTCTTATTTAAAAGACAACTATTTAAATTAAAAAAAGCTTGACATGGTACCTGAGAGCAGCTATAGTCCAAAATTTTGATATGAGCACTAAGGGCCTGGTCCATGATATCCACAGGAACATCATCACTATGGGCCAAATTCCACAGCAGATTGAGCACTTTGTGAGCCATCACACCATCCTTGTCATCCTCTGCCAGTCGACGAATCAATTCCAGTAACTTTTCCCTCTGCTTTTTACTTGCATTAGTCCAGCTCTCCTATAAACCATAAAATGATTTCATTGAGGACATATTCTGTAATCGGTTGGAATGCTAGTAAGACACACACAGAAATGCTGAGGCCTAATGAAATGGCATAATAAATGGTCTCTACATCAAGAAGCTTTTTTACACATGCAAAAAAATTGAAATGGTCAGTTTATTATGAATAACCTTGAAGCAGTCAAAGAGATGGTCCAGCTGTTCGGGTGAGAAATCCCACGCCAGCTTCGCAAGGAGATCGTGAACATTCTTGACAATAGCCTCATGTTTCCCAGCCTGAGGAATACAGATACCATTATTAAATGTTACAAGGATTGCCAAAGTTGAAGTGTTAATAAATGACTTTAATTAAACATGATTTAACTCTATTCAACATATTATTGTTTATTGGTTAATAGAACCTGATTTGGATATTGAATTTCCAGCAAGAAAATTGCCAGAATGACAAAAATACTACAATAACAATGTGTCTTACCTGAGCTGCCCAGATGTTGTCCAGGTCCTGAAGCGTTAAGGCCTTTTCTTTGATGACAAATCGCAGGATCTTCTCCAGTTTCTCCACATACTGTGGCTGATGAAGGCTGTCTCGCAGCACAATAGACAAAATATTGTTTTGCTGAATCCATTCCTGGGGGAAACAGATGCATGTTCAGCAAAAGCGAAGATACAGATCAAAGGCTTTATTTCGACTGCCTCTAAGCTTTTCACATACATAAATAACACAACATGTTTTGCTAACTTAGTACATATAATGATAATGACCGAAGAATGTTATGAGCTTTGTCATGCAAACTATTTGGTTAAAGCACTGCGGCGTGACTTACTGCCATGCGTTCTGCCGTCAGCCACTCTTCCTCCTCAGGATTGCCATGACGATGCGTGTAGTAGGAAACACTTGAAATCACCTTGTTTACTTCATTTAGTGCATTCATTTTGCCATTAAAAGAAGAAATCTGCAATAATCTGTAACAAAAAATTCCAATGATCAAGAACAATCATTTAACATGCTTTATAATGTCTTAAAACCAGTTTTAGCTGTTCAGCTCACCTAAGAATCATTTTTAACCTAAATATCTCTAAATTCTTCACTGTTTCCTCTTGTCCTGGTACTCGAGAAGCCAGGTTCTTCAAAGATTTGATTATCATAGACAGGGCATCGTTTTTGGCTTCGTTCTTTGCTTCCTTTTTCAATTCCTCATCAGTGAGGTTTTCTAGAAACTGAGGAACCATTTCTATGATAGGAAGAAAGTACTTCTTCACCGTTTGCAAAGTGAGAAACTCATAGCACTGTCCAAAAGGCCTGTAAAACAAACAAGTGAGTCAAACTTCACAAAAATAACAAACAAACAAACAAAAACAGGTTCCAGGCAACCAAGTTAAATATGTTTGATCATTCTTACTTAATGAGTGCAGCGATGATCTGAACATTCAGAGCTTGGCTGCTCATGAATCGATCGTGCAGAATTTGAAACCCGTTTAACGTGCCAAATTTGTTTATTAAGTCCACCAACCAGCCCTGCAGGAAACAAAGAAACAAGAGTTTTCATTGAACACACAAATTAAAGGTAGTTAACGCATAAAATATACAGGTTCTAATATACACAAACACATAAAGGAAATAAACTCTATATTTTATACAGTGATTTGCAATATCTCAATAACTCAAAGTAAACTCATGAATCGAAGACTTCTTAGAAGTCTGGCATAAACACCCTCTCACCTTAGGAGAGCGAGGGTCAGGTGGACGGGCAAAAAGCTCATCCTCAGCTAGCTGAACCCCAGCAGGCACCGTCTCAGAGGGCCGAGTACCATTGTAGATGTGGAACTTACAGTGGGGGTTGGTGGCCATTGCCAAGAGTTCTAGTAGAGGGAACCAGTCCTGAGAGAGCTTGGTCACACACAGCTCCACCAGTCGGTGGGCGTTATTAATGATGCACCGCTGCCAAGTGAATGAGATACAGATAGACAGATTGTTTTTGGTTTAAAATACACTGAAATGCAAGTGTAGTTCATGCGATTTGATTTACAGTAGGAAGTGTTAAAATTGTAAAAAAGCTAAGGAAAAAAAACAAATCTATATTTGCAGTGCCATTGAAGCTGATCCTAGACCAGCCTTGGAAGAGCTAAAACGAGCCTCATACGAGAGTGATGACTCAGTGCTGTGTCCTAATACTGCCTCTGTTTTACTGAAAGGAGCTCTTTGATCAAAGCTTTGGCATTTCAATCAACCAGCCAAATAAGATGAAGGCAACCAAAATAACATTACGTTTCTTCACAGTCGCCCAAAGAAGTAATCAATTCTTGAGAGGACAGACCTGACAACCAAAAAAGGGTTAGTAAAGCCCTTTAATGTGCAAACAAAAAGACTAAATGTGCTGCTGAAATGGAAGAAATGATGAAAATGGCACCATCAAGCAGGTTGCGGGACTTACATGGATCTCAAATTTCCATCCACTAACAGCCTCATCTGTCAGTATTTTCGTAAAGGATATTGTCAAGCCATCTCTGAAAAACCTCTGGCATGCTTCACACTTGACATCAAGTCCTGGAGACAGAAATGAAAGAAAAACCTATCAGAGGCTGACATTTACACAGGCTGAAGAATTCCTTCGAGAGCAAAAGTGAAAACTCAAGATGACGCAGATAAAAGGTAATCCTGCTTCTGCTACTACTCAGCACAACAATTAATGAAAGCAAGAATATTAAATGATAAACAACACCTAAAAATAAACCATTACCTTTTTTACAAAGATCTATAGCAGCTTCAAGAAGAACTTCTAATTCACCCTTTGGCAAAACTGGAACGACCCAGCGAGGTCTGTACATCAAAAGAAAAAACAATTAAATCAACATAATACATTAGTGATGTGTATTCATACTATCAGTGAATAACAGCCTAAAAAAATGTCCTTCATATCAATACCCTTGGACTTCATCTCCAGTGCTTCTTAATTTAATTATAAACCTAATTCAACCAAATATAGGATACAAACTCTAACCTGTTGATCATGTCATCCAGCTTGGCCAGTTCAGTGTGGGGGAAAGCTGGCTCCTCCTCCTCCAAAGGAGCGGGACTGTCCCCCTGACCCTGGTCATCTGGTGGGCTCACTGGGGAGTTTTCATTGGATGAGTTGGGAGAGGACGTCTGCAATGCAAACAGTTCACAGGTTAAGAACATGCGAATCAGATATGAAGATAACATTGAAAGTGAAAGTCATTATAAATATGAAGAGCACTATTAATTGGCTTCATAAAACAAGGTCTACCACATCGGCTGTAAATAATATTTGCAACATTTAATTAATGTAAAGCACTGTATTTACAAGTTGACTGGCCTATTAATTGTATGCAATGATAACATTACAAAATATTGTGCCCTATGCCGCCTGGTGGGAAATCAGTACAACATTTTATAAATGAATACTAATTTATTCATTTATTCAGCAAGGTCGGAACTGATTAAAGACTCTGACATTGTAAGAATTAAGAAGAAACCTGTCAAATAAATGTTGTTTCTATTTAAAGAAACCAGAAAAAACGCATTAAAATATCAAGTAGCTGTTTTACTAAACACAAACTTATACACAATGCACAATAAGGTATATGCATTGCCTATATATTTAATTTATTTGGTTACATGCCAAGTTAGCAAAGTTAACTATTCACAGTAAGAACAGGGTTAAAAAAAAAAAAAAAAAAAAAGACAAATTGCCCCTGTAACTGACATTAAAAAACAAGAAAGCTGCACTCAACAAACGCGAACCACCTTAATGATTCATGTATCTTAGTGATGGGATAATCCTTCAAATAAGCAAACAAAGTGTGTATCCATGTAAAGGATTAAAAGAAAGCGTAAGAAAGATAAAGCAGCTTTAAGATGCTCGGAGTCAGTTTCCTGTGCCGTGTCAATGGATGCATGTGGGCTGGAGCTCTGCATGTAGAGCTGAATGGAGCCTGCGGAACTTGGGAAATGTGGGGGTGTGCTGGAAAAGGCTCCTTCTGCTTGGCTGACCTACATAGCCAGTTTGCTTCTCATGTCTAGGCGCTACAAATTTCTAACCAACTGGTGTGCTTTTCTCTGCCAGGCGTCTCATCCTCATTGATTCCTGCCTTTTAACATGCGCTTGGTGAGCGCAGGTGTAATAGATAACACTGCTGCAGTCTATCCCTGGAGAACATAACAATTGCCCTCTGCAACATAATCAAAAGGGAGCCTCTCGTCTTTTCTTTGGTCATAATGCCGGGGTGTCAGTTTTTTGACCACAAATGCATTAAACCATTGTTAAAATGTTATTCAATTAGAAACACTATAAAGACAGAGATACACTTGCTTCTGGGAAAATCCAGATTCTCAGTAAGACCTCTTCAGAAAATAAATGTGTGTGTATATATATATATATATATATATATATACTCTCACCATTTTGTTGTCAAAATGTCAACTCCCAATATGTCTAAAGTCATCAAGAGAGAAATCCATATGATGTGTTTTATATCAAGTCTTCTGAAGAGTCTAAGGCTTCATATGATGAACAGATTCCAATTAGGCGTTTATTTACATTATTTACATAAATATCAAATTAACACAAACAAAGCACATCAAATGTAGTAAACAGAAGCTGATACATGCTTGTCTGATATATGACAATCTATCAACCTTCTCTCGTCAAGTAAACAGTATGAAAGCACATAAAAATCATGGAGTATATTAAAATATCTACTGGGTGAACTATCCCTTTAATATCTCACTACGCTAGACTATCTGCTTAATGTATGGTCAACTTCACACAATTTTCTTTACCAACCAATTAGAAGGGACGAACAATCTGAAAATGATATAAAAGCAAACACAATCTGTGGTTTAGTGGCAGGTAAACATGAAATCAATAATATTACAATGTGAGGTAGATGAAAAACAATGCTGTGTTACAATGCTGTGAACAACTGTCAGTCATCAATGAAGAAGAAAAAAATATGGAAAATGTGTGTGGAAAATAATGGTTATTTATTATAAAGACTTTTGAAATAAGCTTATGTTTATCTCTTACTTAACCAAATTTGTGATATGATACAGGAAAGGTGTTTTTTTTGGCTGTTCTACAGTCACCTAATAATAATTCCCTCTGTTGACATCTGTTCCTTCTAGAACAGAGCACAATAACAGAAACACATTTGCATCCGTGAGAATCGGCAAACTTTTTTTTTTTTCGTTGGAACTCAGGCAACTGTCACAATGAATCCGATGTGGTTTTAAGAACATAACTCGGTACAACACAGGGTCACTGCTAATTCATCAATAAAACATCATCATTGAGAGTTTTACTTTAGTCACAGTAATAAGAGATCGGAATAGAAGGGGGGAAACTGACCTGGTTCTGGGGCAGGGGTGGCTGGGACTGGCCATCCGGAGCCTGGCCCTGACCGTCATTCCCTCCCACAGGGGAGCCACGGGTCGTGGCCGTCATACTCGACACGGGGCAGATCTTTGCAATCTTGTCTGCTTATGTTGCTGGCACACCAGAAGAAATCAGTTTCTCCTTAGGAGCGACGGAGAACCGGCACACTTCTGAAAGTGAAAGCACCACCTGGGGGACTGGATATGTTGCAGAGACCATTGCATAACCTGAAAAATAAAGAGACTAACTTCAGAACCTTTCACCATGACAAAAGATTTCACATGTCTTATGCAAAATCATTTTATAGAGACTACACTTACAAAGAGCCCATGAAATATTTTAAAGCCGAGCGTAACTAGAAAGAAACGTAATTAAACTTTTATTAATTTCCATGCCATGTCCTGGCTTAGACCGCATATGTTTTTATAATAAAATCAATGAATTTAACTTCTTGCCTATCCAAGAGAGCAGAATAATAATAAAAATAATAGGGCGGTACTTGATTTTATCAGGAGTTAGATTGTGAAAAGTAGGAGTTGCACATTGGAACGGAGCTAGACCAAAGGTGAGATAACTAAAACAATGTCTAGGCCTAAATAACTGTTTGGCTATTGGTTAACAGCTCGTCACAGTAAGGCCTAACTGACGTTAGTCAAAAAGGAAAAGGAGGAGCAAGTTTTTACATTATGATTTAAAATCACAAAGGCAAGACATGCACTGATGAACGACATGCTCTGATGAATCTTGTGCAACAAGACCACGTATTCGCACGTGTTCACAAAGCTCTTTATAATTCCATTTGTATAGACAGTGTAGTAGTTACCATAAAATAGGTAACATTTCAAATATTCAAGGAGTTCAAGTTGGTTTTCGCACTTCATATTTAGTGCACAGACATGCAAGCACAGAATCACTGCTCGAAAACAAGGGTCAAACTATTTCTAGTACACTTATCCGGTCAAATATATTGCATAACCGCTACAAAACTA
This sequence comes from Puntigrus tetrazona, assembly GCF_018831695.1. NCBI lineage: Eukaryota > Metazoa > Chordata > Actinopteri > Cypriniformes > Cyprinidae > Puntigrus > Puntigrus tetrazona. Next base: position 16,154,992 of record NC_056707.1, on the reverse strand, counting down.
CAAGATATATAGTTCAAAACAAGCAGCAGTGGTTTTACTTGTATAGTGCATGTTATGCTTCCCGTGAGGATGCTGCTGGCTTGTGCAAGATGCATTAAATCACAGCATACACATGTACACACGGTTAACGCACAAGTACAAGGCCAAGTAAAGAAAAAACAATGCAGAACACATTAACACTGATGCAATGACACCGAAAAACACGAAGGACAACCAAGAGATCTTCCTCATCAACGCCTTTTAGCTAACTGGACTTTTTACAGTGCAAATTATAACTGAAAATATAACAGGAAGTTGATGCAAAAACATTTAAAGACTTAAAAGTAGAAGCTAAAATATACCAACTATATACCATCTATCAAATCTATCTATCAAATAAATAAATAAATATATACACACACTGGGATATTTAAAATTAAACATGCTTAATGTTTTATTACATTAATTACAAAACTGTCTTTTTTCATTTTGTGCCAAATTATTCTTAAAACAAATAAGGCAGAATATCTGCAGCTTTATGAAAATTTATAATAATGAGCTTAACCAACACAAATTTCATACAAAAGGAAAAAAACAATAACAAAAACACTGACATGGCTTTCAGGCGCTGATTTCCGTAAAGTTAAGTGGATTTTTCTAAAATAAACCTCTTGGCACATCTTGGTCGCTAATAAAGAAGAGAATTTCTAGTATTCATTAAAATAACACCATTTCGTAAATGTTTTAAACATCTAGTTAAATTGTAAAAAAAAAAAAAAAAAAAAAAAAATCAGTAGAAGTCATAATACGTATAAGCACTTTTGACCAACACAGTTCAATAAGGTCTTGTCAGTGACTAGACTAGTATACATTCTTAAACAGAAAAAAAATCAATTCGATCACAACAACAGACAGCAGCTCTCTTAGTAAAAGACTGGTTTGAAACGTTTAACTAACCTGCAGGTTCGGCTGTAATGATGAACACATGAGCGTACCGAATGCAAAAACATTTCTCTGAATCGATATGACATCACAATACAGAGACATAACAATTATCTAATATAATATAACTCATTACAACAAACATTTTGTCATTTGTCATAATAAGCCGCGCAGACGCTTATGGACTGGCAAGCGGAATAGAAACGTACAGATTGACGTTCTCAGATAATGGGAGGAAATTAATTTTTCTGTCATTTAATAGCCAAATATGGGCGTTTCCCAGACCGTCAATATAAATATTGCAGCTACCAGAAATTATCCCAAAATTCCACAAAACGCAATGGTACATAAAACAGATGATATTGGCTGTCTCTCAAAACAGAGTGATTTGCCTACATAATCAGGCTATGACACCCAAAATTGCAGTCAAAGTAGGGAGCTTACTAGATTTTCAATCTTAGCTAGTTTAAACGCTGCAAACGTGCCTACGATGCCCAAAAATATTGTCTGGGTGGGCAGCACACTTGCTTTTGAGACACAGCCATTATGTATTGGGCCTAGTTTAAAACTGTGGCAGTTCAGGCCTGTTTCCTCTTCCAAATACAATCAGAGTTACAACAGGTTTATTCGTGCAACCAACCATGCATAAAATGTTATTAAAGCTTCGAGGCTTCACACGACACTGTTTTTGAACGTACAATCTCTTTTTATAACTCAAAGTGAGAGCGAAAGCGAATGTAAATACAGCAGCAGAATCAGGCTAACTTGCTAACGGCTAACAGCTGGACTCCAGCAAAACACAATCAGCTCGTGACAGTGAAATCAAAGCTATTAAAACGTCAAAACGCCGCTTTTAATTATCCAACGAGCTCAAGTTACAATTCGCAAGCTGCCAAAAACGAAAAAGATCATTCAGTGCAAAAAAAACAACCGACATGCCCACGTCAAAACCACTTGTTTAGCCACAAATCAACCACCTTAAACTGAACTGCCGTCAAATGCAAATGCTAATTAGCTTGAATAGATCATAAATGCACCTATGCAGGTGAAGCCGGAGAGGATTGAAAATATGCAAGAAGTGACAAATATCCAGACGTCTTTAAATTCGACCATTGAGCTGTTCGAGCTAAGCTAAGTGAGCACTGACTTGCAAATCATCTGCTATTAGCCGCTAGCTTCCTTTAGCTTCACATACAAACCCACTTACCGAGAATCAAACTGGATCTTTCCTCCATACGACCCCAGATCGGATCATTTAAGTGCTGTTTTATAATTACTCAGCCGCGTGCATGTGCTTGGCTGTCTCGATTATAAATAACACGCCTGTGTTGAGATCAGATCATTGGTTTATTGTCTGCTGTTGGGTGTTTTTCCTGCGTCACCAGCATCGACTGCTGCTGCCCCCCTCCCTTAAACTGCCTCCAGCCGCTCTCTCTCTCTCCTGTGTCAGGCTGCTTAGAGACCCGTCACCGTGCTATGGATGGAAGTAAATGAGAAGTATATCCGTGCACTAACTGCCTTGGACTTGTGACTCAGATGAGCATGCGCGGTTTCGAGGACAGCTCGCCTACCTGACACCTGATTTTGTGACATTAAACAGTGTTGTGTCGTTCTTCTTTCAAAGAAATGATCGTTGTTGATTCCCCTGAACGCATTTATACTGGAAACGCTGTTTCAAAACCGGTCTTTATTTAATAAATAAAATGCATTTCGTATTAATAACAAATAATGGTCCTAAAAAATTATTGATCTGGCTTCCGATGTCTCATCGAAATTTAAATTGAACATATTATACACTTTCTACACTTATATTTTAAGAGTGTAAAGACTGCATTTTTTAAACGGGCATTTGAAAATGGATTGTTAAAATGTTTTTAATAATGTTATATTTGAATTAAAATATAGCTCAATGACAGGTTAAGATACCATAAACATAAAAATAAACACCGAACTGATCACATTTTAGAAATAGTTTAGCTTTTAGGGCAAAGAACTAGCAACAGCGACATGAAATAGAAGATTTTGTATATTTAAACTGTATTCACTATATCTTTTCTGTGCATATGTACATATGTGTGTGCGTGCCTTTGTAATTCAATTGTAAATTTAACATGCAATTCACACTTTCAAAAAGCACAGGAAGGATACCTTACATACAATTTAAATACATTACAGTTTCTTTTGCATTTACAGACACCACGCACGTACCTATTCGTTCACTCGCTGTGAGCTAAAGGAAAGTAGAGTTCTATGCAGGCGACATGAGCACTGCCTAGGAGAAAAACCGGTTGCATATGACATGTTTTCCTGCATGCTTGAAAGACTGGGTAATGTCTTGCCTAAAAGCCAACATATTAGAAACAACATAAACCCACGGAATGCGACATGCTTTATTTGGATCACACTTTAAAATCAGAAATTTTAACGCTTACTGTCTTGACACGTGTCAAAGAATTATGTTTAGATATAATGAAATGCGTTAATATATTTAGTAGGTGAAATGTAATCAGGCTAAACAGTTGGCATTAACCCTTAATAAATGTTTTGAGCAGTAGTTATGATACATGGTTGTCACATGACCTCATCACATCAATGGGATAAGGCAATAAACTTGGAAATAAAAGCGTTTTTATTTTATTTTTATTTTGTCCATCTGAAAATAAAGTCAACATTTGCTGCTCGCTGTAAACGCTTATTTATCACACTAGAATTTAAAGGGAAAATTAAATATATTGCACTGTGGCATTAATATGTTGCTTTGTGTGGTACAGTATTTCGAATAGTGTGCTGTGTGCATTGCTGAATATTATGACAATGTCAGACTAATCAATGCTGTATAAATGCCGTGCACATACATATTATAGAAATAATAAGAGAAGTATATTAATACTTCATTCTAAACATAATCCACTTTGTAGACCAAATCATTGATAAATATCATTTACAACTGTTTGCTCTAAAAGAAAAAAGTGCAGTTGTTTCAACTAAATTCTAGCCTACTACAATGACCTGAATGAATGAAATGCTTCATGGACAGGCCACCTGAATAACATGAGGCACTCAGCTGGACAATCTATGCTTGAATAGAGCTTGACCCCTACAATCCATCTGTGACAAGCATACAATTGATTGGTCACTCAAAAGCCTTTTGTACGGTGCAGAGAAAGCCCGATGCCTGACAAAGTGTGGATGCTGGTCCTTGTGTAGTCTAAAGAATAGAAAAGGCTAAAGTTTAGTCACCTGACCGGGAGAGGAAAGCACCTTCTGCACTAAGTCTAGGTTCTCCTCCCCGCTGAACTCAACTGTCATCAAGCCTTCCTTTAAATATTCAAAATGAAAGCTAAAATAACTCCATACAGAGTATTCAAGAGCTTTTAGGACAACATTTCAGTTATCGTGCCATCAAGTACATTCATGTACAGACCATACGGAAGCAAATGGACAGTAGAGACCTTCCAGCGTCTTTTATCTTTAACCACTAAACGACATTATGCACGTTGCGAAGATTTAAGGGGTCATCACTGTTTAACAACGCAATTCAATAAGTATACATGGAAAAACTGTATGACTGGAACGTAATGTTATTATGATTTAATCGCAATATTGTGATGATTCATTGGACACTAGATGTCGCTGTGGTTTCATGATTTAGACGGTGGAGCAAGGCTTACCAAACTGCATGGGGTTTCGTGAGATGATGAACAGCCGATAAATAATTAAATCGAGTGGAACATTAAAACAAACAAACAAACAGGACAAATGATCTTCTGCGAGTTCTGGGTGCAGCTGCATCTTTGCAAGGCCCTTCTATGATGAAACCAGACAAGCTGTCGTAGAAACGCCAACATATTTAGCAAACTGAACATGTAGAATATAAGAAATAATATTACCTTTATCATCAGTTGTTGTCATGGATCACTACTAGAATTTTCATGAGAACACTTTTTCTCGGTTTCCTTGTATTGTACAAACAGATCACAGCTATCAAAAGGGAGACACTTTCGAGATTACATCTTTTCGTATTTACATTTCATAAGGTCGGTTTCCTGTTCTTGTGTGCAAATAAATAGATGCAAATAAAGCAGAATTTAAGAAGGCGTCCCTCCCACGTTCATATTTACAGTAAGTCAAATTAAAATATAATTGAGCATCTCTGTCGTATGAATTTGTATCGCTGTCTTCTTGATGTCTGACATGCAACACCGGCCAATTTACTGATTTTTCATGTGATATGTATGAAAGAATATTCTTGTTTCTCTGTTTCCTCGAATATAGCCTTTAATTCATCAGCTAGCCCACAACTCTACAGCACAACTTCGCCATCCACATGATGCTAAGTCAGCTGTATCCAAGCTTCTCTCCAGCCATCCTGCAGCATGCCCTCTGGACTCTGCACTCACACACATCATCAACATGTTTCTCCTCTCGCGCACTCTCCCCGCTGCATTCAAGCAGGCTCGGGTAACCCCATTGCTCGAAAAACACTTTTCTTATAGAAAACTACACACCTGGACACTAATAAACAAACTGGACACTAAGCAGTCAACGGAGAACTGCTCTCAACTGTTCCAAATAATCAGTTCTCATTCTGCTGGATCTATCTGATGCTTTTGACACTGTCAGTCATCAGATCCTCCTGTCCAATCCTATGGTGTTATCTTTGATGACCAGCTGACCTTCAAAGAGCACATTGCAAAGACTGCTCGATCTTGCAGGTTTGCATTACACAACATCGGAAATATCAGGCCCTTTCTAACAGAGCATGCTGCACAACTTCAACTTCCAAGCCCTTGTCACTTGTATACTTAATCAGGAACGGAGATTAAAACCTGCAGGAAATGATTCCACCAGAGGCCTGTTGCACAAAGCAGGCTTAGTTTCTTTAACCAGGTAAGTACGCTTTTAGTTTGAGCAAAGACTTAGGGCCCTGGTGCCGTTTGTACCCATGGGGCTGTTTGAAATCAGGTACAGGTACAGAAACTGTATAATCAAATGTATATATTAATTATTGTTAAAACTACAAAGAAATTCAGTAAAGAGTGAATCTGTTATCTTAATTAATTTCCTGGATCAACATAAAGGACAACGACAGCAGCTGGTAAATTAGGTTCGGCCACTTACATCCAATATAATGACACACATCAGATGTTCTACATTCATTGAAGACGTAACATGAAGAAAAGGCACGCAAGTTCTTGAGTTTTTTCACATCTTGTGCTTGAGTGCTTGAACTCATTTCAGTGTTTAAAATTGGCAATTGATAAGTGACAACGAACGTGCTGCAGTGCCATCAACTATCTTGAGCATCTTTTTATGCTGAGCTCCACCAGTCAGTTGAAATCCCCGGAGGGGCCCCCCAGAGCCATGGGCCCCTGTAATCGTCATCACCTTTCACCCCACTAGCAATGGCCCTGTTCGTCACCATGATAACTTAAATTACATTAGGCAAAACGGCACCCCCCCTGTGTTTCAGTGGAAGAATTTCAGAGACAAAATTGCCTACTTTTGCTATTAATTATTTATGCTATTCATATCATATGAATTATAACTATTCATAGTTATATGTTACAATTATTATATGAAGTGGCGTTAATATTAAAGATGCATTTGAATGTGTTTACATAAATACATTTATAATTAAGAATGTTCTATATATAATGCTTTTAAAATGACCAAATGTTATGTATTTTAATTTAATTTCTTTCTGAAGCTATATATAAATAGTTAAATTCTTTTAAATAAATAAATTCAGATTATTTTGCAGAGTCAGATGTTTTCCTTCTGTTGCGTTCTTCTATGTTTGCTATTTATATGAATTTTTTTTTAATAATAACATCTCCAAATTATTAAGAGAGACGTGAAATGCACCCACTCTTGTGAGAAGTGACTCAAACAGACACTCACCGTATTTCATGTGACTGGGTGTTTGCTGCACGGGTCACGGTCACAGGTACACAAACTCCAGATAAACCCTGAGTTGACCGAGAATGTTTATATCAAGCTTTGTGAGACACTGAACCTGAACCGGTTTGTTCATCTAGCTTCATGCAACATCAGGTCACAGGAGCAGGTGACTGAATGCATTATAGGTTATAAACCCCACCGTCTCCATGTAGAATGTATTTACACTTCAAATTTTTTTCATTTCTGTAATTTTAGGTAGTTCTGATAACGCTAATGTTGTTGAATTGTTTGTTTTTTAAAGGGTGTGGTTTTATTTAGTTATTTCATGTTGTATAAATGGGGTATGGCTGCGTGATTGTGTGCTTGCCTCTGAGGGAGAATTAGGTGCAAACTTGATATAGCACCTTCCCCTCGTAATCACCAAGCATAAAATCTTGCAAATTAAGTCATCAGCGCAAGATGACAACAGTCATTTCTGGGACATTTTGGTTTCATTTTTCAACAGCGGAAGGAAATAGATTTTCCGAAGGGAACTTCAGGGGGCTTATGCATTGATGAAAAACCAATTAAACTGGAAGTAACTTCAAAATAAGTGGGACAGATTTTAATATTCACGTCATGGGGCACTGATATTTGCCCATCTTTTGAAGATGAAATCACTTTATAACATTCCATGTTATTTCAAAGTAGCATTTTCATAAACACAAGGTTAGAAAACGCTAATGTGAATGTAGTTATTACGCAAAGCCAGCAGAGGGAGCTCTTACGTCTGGATGAACTATGATCGCTTCCTCTGCTACTACTTCCTGTTTGGACACTATATATGCTGAAGCAGGCCTTTCAATGGCGTGTAGCGTTATAGTTAGCATAAGCCTTGTTTGTTCTTGCCTTGTTTCTCGGTTGATGTTCTCTGGACTTGACTCTGCCCGACTTTGGTTTTTTGATTGTTTGCTGTGTGGCCTGCCCCCTGCTTGTTTTTGGATTTTATTCTTTATAACTAATATTCAGCTTATACTACTATATTACTATGCAAGAAAAGGATAAAGTAAACATTTAGTTAACCTATTAGTTACATTTTTCCAAACTCATCTTAACCTATTCTCCTGCATTGAATTGTATTAAATAGACAGATCAAACAGTCACGTCCGTATGTGATCCTTGTGGGTAGGCAGTTTAGATGCCTAGCTGGCGCTGTGCGAAGGAGATAAGAAAGAAGCCATTCACACTTTGCCAGACACATCTATAGCAGCAGAACTGCTTTGACACAAAAGTTAAACATTATATTTCATGAATAATCATGAACCCAGATGTTTATCATCCTAATGAAGATTATGTTGTGGAATTGTGGGTACTATGTCTTATTGTTTTGATATTTCCCTAAATGTCCCTTTTTTCATATTGGATAATAAATAATAATAATAAAATATATTTCATATATATATATATATATATATATATATATATATATATATATATATATATATATATATATATATATATATACACACACACACACACACAGCCATATATATATATGTCTCAGACTAAAATGTTGGTTCGGCTGCCTCAGCTGACATATCTTAAAATGCCAGTGTCATTGTTCTGGACAATCTAATCATCCATGGGGCCACTGCTGATGAACACAACCAGACATTTGATACTGTTCTCTTAAAACTAAAAGAGGCTGGAAGAAAACAACGAGAAGTCCCACTTCCGACAGACTACACTACGCTTTCTCTGTCATATCATCACATCAGTTGGTATTCTGGTGAGCATGTGGATGCAATACTTGAAGAGCCACCACCATCTGATGCTGCTGTTCCGCAATCCTTTTTGGATCTTGCTTCCTAGTACTCAAACTTTATTCCAAGTTTTGTAATATGGTGGTAGCCCACATGCGTGAGTGTGCCAAGGACAATCACTTTCACATGGCCTGAAGCTGCACAGGCCAGTTTTAATAAAGTAAGACAGCTTCTGTTGTGCAGCTCTGCCCTAGCCTTCCCTTCGCTAATTATGGTTATATTAATGTCTTATTGACTGACAGTTGTTGTTGCTTTTGTGACAGTAATTTTGTTTATGAAGAAATGTGTTACTGAGAGGGAAAATGTTGTGTTCTGTGAAACACACTAGGTGGCAGCATAACAACATTAAGTAACTAGAGAGTGATGAACAGTTCTGATGAATTCTGTGACCTCAGTTGCCTGGTTGTTTTGTTGTAATAAAATACCTGTTGTTTAAAGTTAGCACTGTCTTCTGTCCTTTTCATGTGCACCTCCACACGTACATACAAGTTTTTACATTGTAGTTATATTTTTAAAAATACATACGTAATTACATCTGTTATTAATTTAATCACATTCATAAATACACTGTTTACCCATCCCTTACACCTTAACCTGCCTTTAAACCTACCCATACCACCAAACCTGTCTCTTACCTCACCTATATCCCACCTTATTAGTGTTTTATTTAGTGTGTTTTTTTTTTTTTTTAGATAAATTCATTAGTAGTTAAAGCCACCTAATATAAAGTGTGGCCAAAAGTATTTAGGTGGTGAAGTGGATTTTATTGTAGAGTCAACAAACGTTATTATGTGCACCAGAGATGTCTGGAAGATGTTAAAACAAGCTGTCAATTCAGTAATTTGAAAGATCCTCACGCTCTGGAAATACAAACGGGATGAAAGTAGATAAAAAGTGTATTGTAGTATGGACCTCAAAACAATATTCACTCATTGTTTATCACAGAACATCAAATATCAGTAATGTCATAAATGTTTATTTTAAAATGAATGAACCAAAACATTCCTCATAAAGAACCATGAATCACCTGCCTTTTGCGACTGGACTACAGTCATGTTGTTTATGCAATGATGTCTGGCAAAATGTGAACGACATCTTTCTTTTCTCTTTTCAACAGTGCCAACTGGATATCTAAACTGCCTATTTTCTTAAGCAAATTGGGATAGCCTATCCTTTTGTGTGAAAAGTGATACCGTTTTCTCCTATGTCCCATCCTTCAATGTGTAAAATACAACTATTTGATCTTCTTATGTGATATCTTGCACTGTCACCAACTTTGCCACACATATAGTGTGCTACAAATTTCTTGACTGAAGTTAAACAACTGGAAAACCAGGCCAATTGTGATGAGAATAACAGCATATTTAATAATACTTCGAATACCAGCAAAACAATAGCAGAGGCTTGGGAAAAGAGATGTTTGTGTGTGGGTTTGTATGGGAGAGATAGTAGTTGGGGAAACTGAGTATGTAGTATCCAAAAAACATAATTTTTCAGCAAAAACGTAAATAATTTGTTATTGTTTTCTATCCTCTTGTTTACTGTATTTTGTTGCTTGGTCGGTGCTGGTCGCCTATTTGTTTAGATTGGATCTGAGCTTGATGTGTATATTTCTTTTCTGATTTGTGATTTAGCAATGGCAATGTAGAAAAGTTATTTATTTTAAACGATTTTACTTGCTTTTTATTAGACTTTGCATTTTGATATGTTAAGACATTATCACTTTATCATGGTTCATGTACCCCAAACACCACAAACGCTGCTTCAGGGTAATTTTATTCATATGTGCAGAACATACGCATAAAATAAATCACTTTAGTAAGCATTAACATATTTTTCCTCAAGAAAAATTAAATTGACGACATTCCAGAGAACAAACCGCTAAATAACATAGAGTGAGGCTGTAGACGTCTTTATGTTTTCAGAGTGCCATGAATTCACTTCAGTAAAAATATTCACTCCTTACTGCTGTTACTGCTTATTTTGAGCTTATTTGCAGTTGCTATATTGCATATAGCAATTACAGAACGAGCAAAGATGTTTCATAGATCATTTATTTATAGGCACTTCAAGCAAAGGCCAACGTAGTAAACTAGCAGTAACATTTAAGACTATAACTGTCAAATCAGATGCACTCTAAAATGAAAGCAACAGCATAAAAACATCCTCGAGGGCCCACGGATCATGGAAAACACAAACATGGATCAAAAACATTCCCTTGGGTACAGAAATACAAATGTGCATTACAATTCATTTGCTGTAAATATGAACAGAGTACAGACTCTACACAGAAAAAAAAACATTCAATATCTACATAATTAGAATAAAGACATATCTTTAAATTAAAGTGAGTGGAGAAACATACAGAATGCAACAGAAAGTCTTACAAATGGACATCAGATGACAAACAACTGACAATGTCAGTATTTTCCAACAAACAGATGAGCTTACAGGAAAAAAACTGAAAGTACAGAGAAAGAAAATACTGCAAAGGGATATCAAGTCAAGAAATGGCTAAAAACCCTACATACAAGTAAAAAAAAACCAAATCAAACAATAAATGCTTGAACTGTTTGTTTGGACCATTATGACCAATGAAACATGGTCAAATAATCTTTCACTTGGCTCATTCAGAAACAAACAGTAATGGAATGTGCACAGAATTAACAGAACACCCGTCTTAAGCCAAAATAAAACACATGGATCATATACATTCACAGCGTGTACGACTCAGAACGGTCATAACATTCGAGATCTTAAACAACTTGACGTGCATTAACAATGATTACAACATGAAAATTAGCAGGGTCCTTTATACATTTCATGTAAACTGTTATGCTACGAAGAATTAATTAATTGCACCTTTATCTTCAAAGAGAAACCACTTACATTTATTACAAAAGCAAATACAGAATTTGAGCAAAATATTTTAAGATTAGTATGTGATCTATGACCTAACTGTCCAGTCCATCGAGGAACTCTCCTTCAGTGATGTGCTCTAGGCGTTTCATGACCTGATCACTGCTGGGAGGTGGGTAGTCGGCGGCATAATGCGGGGGGTAAGTGGAGGAGCCATTAAAAGAGCAGCACAGGGTGCTGAAGAATGGCACGAGATCCACGATAGAGCAGAGAGAACGTAGTGTGAGAAGAGGAAACTCAACTCCATCTGTGCTTGACTCTCCGGCTGTTCCATTTAGCTCCTGAACACATATTCAAGAAATTTAAAAGACTGAAAATTGTGTCTATTCGTGAAAATCCCCAGATCTACAACTCAGCATGTGTTTCTGTGCATGGAGGTCTTACCCCATAACGTCGGTTTATTCCATCCAGTATCCTAACAATATGAGGCTTACACTCTTGTTCGCCTTCTAGCAGAGCGTTTCCTGGTCCATCATAATGCTCAACATCTACTTCAGGAATGAAAGCCCAGCGATACCTGAAAGCAAAACAAATGCATACATAAAGTTCAGATCATGAACAGTGAGCAGATCGCAGGTTATTTTTATTAGGTCAGGCATGAAAGGTATCCTACAAGTAAGAACCTACTGACCATTACTGATAGCTGTCAATAAGGGGGCAACTATGACAGTCCACTTAGGTAAAAAAATATAAGAAAAACTAATGTGTGGGCAAGTAAATGATGACAGGATTGTAATCTTTGAGTGAACTCAAATGTTTTTTTAAATAAGTGCCTTATGCTCATCAGAGCTGCATATGAAAACAGTAATATTGTAAAATATTATTACAATTACAAATATTTTAAAATACAATTTATTCCCATGATTTAGCAGCCTTTTCAGTGTCATATAATCCTTCAGAAATCATTCTAAGCTATGATTTATTACTGTTATCAATATTGAATATAGTTGCTGCTTAATACATTTTGTGAAAAGAATATGTATTTTAATTTCAGGACTATCTGAAATTATCAAAAAATTTTCTTTTGTTTGATTTTCAAACATGTAATGTATTCAACGTCATTTCGAATTAATTTCATTTATCCTGCTGAAAAAGTATTAATACTCGACCCCCAAAAACCTTACTGACCCCCAAAACTTTGCACAGTAGTGTATGTTTTCTCACGTGGCTTTTAGACAATGTCCATTTACTGATTCTCTTCTAAAAGTAAACTAAAATTTGACAATTCATAAAAATTTCAACAATTTCTTATTTATCACTGCTATGTCAAGAGCAAACGGTGCCAAACATGCACACACAAAATTCACTGGCATCTCACATTTGAAATAGAGGCATGTGCTCAGGAGGGAAGGACACAGCGGTGTCCAGGAACTTGCAGGCTGACAGGTACATGTCCAGCTCTGCCTGAGGGAAGAGTAGACCATTCTTGTCATTGCCACCCCGCAATTTACTCCTGAAACAGAAAGATAGGCATTTTTTTAAATTAAAAGGCAAAATATATACCAACAGCATGTTTCAGAAAGAAAGACTCACTTTAAAACTTTATCATCCAGTAGTGTCTTCTCAAGGCGGTTAAAAATGCGTATCTAAAATATAAAAGAAATATTCATACTGCATTCAGAAATGACATGAAAAAACAACTGATTAAGCATTTTAAAACAACCAAGAAACTAACACTCTTAGTGCAGCGTATTTCTTACCAGTTCAGTGACCATGATTGGCCAGAGAGAGGTGAGATGTTGTGGTGAGATCCTCAAAAGAAGAACACGGAACATGAGGAACATCTGAGCTGACACCAAAGGGGTCTGTCCCACACGCAGGTTCTCTGTTAGACGCTCTAGAACATATGTGGTAAAGAAAGTGTTAGCTGGACATTACAAGAAACTTTATTTGTTTTCCACACTGACTGAGCTATACCTTGTATGAGAGGCAAATAGAAGTGGTACTGGTCATTCTCTCCACTAAACATGGCAAAAGCCTGTCTTTTCAGTAACATAGGCTTCTGCTCAGCGCTGTTGAAGAGCTTTAAAGAACTGCTCTGCATGCCTGCATATGGTACAACAGGAACACAATACATGTCAATACACCGATCATACAAAAATAACTACTGCAAAAGACTACATGTACTCACTCATCAAGTCTTTGAACATTGTCTTCTCATGAGTCAGAAGGTGGTCTATGATAGATCTCCAACTAAAGCAGAGTATAATGTCAGTTTAGTGGCTTTAACATGAACGGTTTGATTATTTACTGCATTTATTCAGTCAATCATACTACTACATTTTAAATAAAAGTGTGTTTTTTCTATATAGTTTAAAATATTTATATTTGTGAAGACAAAACTGAATTTTCAGCAGTAATTACTACAGTTTTCAGAAAAATGTATAATTAGTATAGTACTAGAATGTAATAATGTTTCTAATAGTAATAGAAACATTACTAATAAGTAATAAATCATGTGATTTAAGTAAAGACTTCTGAAAATGTGCCATTACAGGAATATATAACATATTAAAATAGGTTTTATTTTAAATTGTAATAATATTTTACAATAGTACTCTTTTTACTGTATTTTTGACCAAATAAATGCAGCTTTGGGGAGTGCTGAGCATATGCTACAAAAATTACATGAGCAATATTTCACATTATCAGCATGCCTTCAGAATTTAGAACATAAGTGTATCTTACTGGCAGGAACACGATGACTCCATTGTGAAAAACATTGGGTCCATGAAGAGTTCCAGTACCTCTTTCTTCCACGCTCGCTTAGTGTAGGCATATCCACTCAGACTGCTCAACAACTGAGCACCCGCACAGAAACTGGGCACATTATAGACACTGAGAGACAGAAATTGTGAAATGAGTATGAGTTTTAAATGAAAACTGCCTTATATATTTATTGATACAAATGGTCACTGCCATATGGTCACTGCCAATAAATAGGCCAAAACATCACTAAGAATTTTTAATCACTTTTACATGTGATTAATTTCAACTGAAGAGCATCTTTGGCATACTCACCTGTGATTTTTTAAATAGGGAAAAACGTAATACATAAGACGGGAAATAAGAGGCACGGCTTTCTCCTTCTCATCACTGCGATAGACCATGTCCAAAAGAGGAGCCAGAACCTACAAATAATGAGAACACGCCATTTATCTGTTGAAATTCTTTATACCTGTTGATGATCATAAATTATTATAAAATCAGTAAAACAAAACTCCCATGTTTACTTTAAATTGCACTTTGGAATTTCATTAATACAATTATATGTCTGCATTACATATCATTTTAGCATTAATATACTCTCTCGGATATCCTCTCCAATATTGCTACACATTACATTCAGTTACAGTCTGGATTCTTGTCTCTTACCTCTGCAAGCAGAACAAGAGCTTGTACACTCAGTACAGAGGGTGCTGAGGATGACACCATAGCACTGCCCTGGCCTGCACACTCTGAGAGAAGAACAGAACAGAGTATATTTGAATACTGCCCCTGCTTACAGTAGACAATATAGATAGACTATATTGTTCTCAGATTATATCTGCAATAAAGAAGTGGGCATTGTACTGAAAGCACAAACACGTTTCAATGTAGGTTTACCCTCAAACTCATTGCCATCGTGGTCATCTTCATCTCCCTGAAGACAGACTTGAGGCTGGGGCTTCACTTCCAGGTTGCGACTGAGCCAGCTAGTCTGCTCAAGAGACGAGCCAGCCACAGCTCCCACCGCTTCTAATATACGCTGACTCACTTCCTGTTGAGAGTGCAATTACTATGTTCTTTAGCAGGTAAGTGAAGGAATATGTTGGGTTATGTTTTACTCCTGCTTGCTGTAGCAATCCGGACAATAAGCATCAAGACATGTCTCTATATACTCTTAGTTTTCATATACTGTATCAACAAAATACTGGTTTTGCTGTCTCTCGCTGTACCGGTCTTACCTGCAGTTCTTTAGTATCCCTCTTGTTGTCGATATTGGGAAGTCTATTTACACAGTCATTAAGAATTCTGCAAAAATAAACAAAGATTGGGAGTTTCAAAATATGCTTTACTTTTTAATAATATCTAACAACTGCTTAATGTTATTAACAAGAGATTTCTGAGATATTTCTGGCTGCATTCTTCTTGAAATGTTGCATCAGTCAACTAGGTGGTTTCATACTGGTCTATTTGGACTGGTTGTACTGGCACCAAATGGTGCAGGATATGTTATGCACCAGAGGAAATGTTAGAATTAGGGTTTGTTTAAATCTTGGACCCTAAGTATGAAAAAACATAACAGCAACCACATTATTTTATTTACCCGAGGAGCAAGAAGTGTCCAGGGGGGGCAAGATTAAGCTGGACAGATTCTCTCAGCAGACAGAGGAGAGGATTGATGTTCTCCTGAAGAGCTTGAGCGGTGAGACTGCAAAAAAGACCATATAGAACACTTCCATCAATACTGCACTAAAACATCAACTTGTATAACAGCATAGTCAAGGGTTTATTTTCCATTTAATAGTTAGTAGCATTACCTTTAGCCATTAGCATGAATTAGATTGCAACACTTCATTGGACTTTGGTCATTTTAAAGTAAATGACATCATATGACATCAAATAAGATAAGGTACAATTGAAATATGAGAACAATGTTACCTTTGAACGTAGATGTAGCTGAACTGTAGCATTGGAATGTCAACTAATGTAGTTTTCTGATAATGAGAAAGAGTAAACATTAATAAATGATGTAATTCTACGGGTAAATGTACAATTTTATTTTAAATAGTAAAAAAGATTGAATAAATATTATATTCTAACCCTAAGAAAACACATTTAACATGTGTATTATGTTAAATGTGAATAAATATATGTTAAAATGAGAGATGTTTATACGGAATGTCAACATTTAGACAGCTACATAAATGTGTGTTTGGAGTACCTGGTCTCCTTTGATCTGATGGGGTTTCTTTACCACCTCTCTGATGAGCTGCAATATGGTGTCTGTACGGAGTGTGTTTAGTGCCTTCACTAGATCCACTAAGGTCATTTGAGAATCACTAGCATCTGGTAAAATCTATTTATGGGTACACAAACACACACAAAATTTAAAAACAGAATTCCAGATGGCTACTGGATGATGTCATTTTTGCAATCTGGTATCTTTTGTTCACCTTGTTTCTGGATCGTCTTTTGCGACACTTCCTGCTACTCCATACAGCTGCCACGGAGGCCATGACCTGCATCCCAAACTGCTGAGTCAGTGGCATCAAGAACTCCAGAACCTTTTGCCTCAAAATCTACAGAGAACAGAAACACATGACTTGCACCATTAAGCGGACATGAACACAGAATCATCTTTAAGTGGACTAAACTGTTGTTATTGTTTACTTCAAGTATCAGGTATACCTTTGTGCCTTTAAAATACACAGAGGTGGGAGAGGCTTTGCTGCCGTGGGCGGAGTCACAACCTTTGACCACACCCCAGAGTAAGGCCATGCTGCTAATCATGTGTGGAAACTCCTCTAGAATGGCATTGCTAGCATTTCGCAGGTCTGGAATATCACAGCCAGCAGTCTACAAACAAAAAAAGCAGTTGTATTTTAACATATGTAACAGTGTTTCAAACCTTATTTAATAACATGTTCAGTGGTGATCCTGGCATTTTTGATGCCCATGAGAAGATCAGATTTGTTTGCAACTACAATTTATGTATATTTATGTATGTATATTAGGAAAAAAAGAGTACTTTGTTGAATTTTATGATGTGATTTATTCACACAGTGATATGCCAAACTACAGACAGTTTTTTGCAAATAAACCTACAGTGTTGTACACTTACTAGCAAGATAGTGACTTAGTGATCAAAACAATTCACTTTCATTGTCAGTGTAAATGGATAAAATAGCAGGAATTTCGCTCCCTAGGTGAATGTCCAAGTAACCTATGATATACCACCACTATTTGCTTTATCAGGTGCTTGCATGCCTTACTTTCTTGTGGTCTAGAAGACAGTAGTGTGTGATAGTGGTCAGTCCTTCCAGTAATGTCAGAGGATAGTCAGGGGCTATGTTCTCCCTCTTTAGGGTACCACTAAAGAGAACAATGAAATGAAACAAAAAGTATTTATTTACCTTAACACTGCATGTGCACCTGCTCTCACACAAACACAAACAACCACACACACATTACTTACCTGTGTGAAGCTTTGATTCCATCATGCTCGTGCTGTTTAACAAGCTCATCCAAGTTCCTGCAGATCTGGGCAATTATGGGTGATACAATGATGGCCAGTGATCGTCCTAAATATGGCAACACTTCACATAGCAGAGTCACCCAGGCTGGGTGCATGGCACAGCCATACTGTGGGTGCAAAGCTCGGGCCGCTGCCGACACAAACATGCCCTGAGTGGTGATAGGCTGACTGGCTATGTAACGCACTGCTTTGATGGACTGCTGGAACATAACAGCTGTTTGCCACTCTCGAGCCAAGGCTGAAGAAGGTGGTTCTGCACGTCGCTGTTGGTTGGAATTGCTTTGATCATGATCTTGTGTTTTGGTGTGTGGTGGACACACGTGATGTTCCAATACAATAAGAACTTTTAGAAGCTTCAGTAGGGCAATTTGAAGTGGATGCTCAGCCCAGATCCCATCCCGGCCGAAGTTGATCAGGCTCTCTTCTGAGATCTCCCCTTCATCTCCTCCTTGGTCTTCTTCAGGTAATTTGTGCTGTTCAGGCCGATCAGCACGCTGGCAGACATACATGGAGGCGGAAAGTGTTAGAAGGACATACTGCTGCACCTTGTAGCCCCAAAGAAGGTTGCGCACTGCCTCCAAGCTAGCAGTTCCCTTTGCTTCCCCGATTTGAACTTGCTGGGCCACCCTCACCAACTGGATCATCAACTCTGTTAGCACCTCCACACTTTTCACCTGGACCTCCCGATTTGCCTGGAGTTGGCGGGTGGGAACGCTAGCATAGGAGGGATAGTGAGAGCGGAGATAACGCATACACAGGCAGGTGAGTAACTCTAGCAGAAGAGTTGGTGGAGAGGAAGGAGAAGATGGTGAATGGAGAGGAGAAGATGCTGGCTGAGATGGGTCAGGAGTGGCACTTGGTGGAGTTGAGGTCTGCAATCGGCCATAAAAGCTGCCACCATCCTGAGCCTGACGGTGCCTCTGCAGAAGGTTCTGGATGAGATTGAGATGGGCAATGGAGCTGCAGTCCAGAGATGTACTGGAGAGAGCTTCTACAAAAGGCCCTGCACTAGTCCGGAGGATGGTGTCTAAAATAGTAAATGCATAGAGAATTCGGCTGCTCTCATACTGTTGCTTATAGAGAAGAACATGCCGGAATAGTGAATCCACTGCTTCACGTTTCTCCCGCTGACGCTTGAGCAACCGGGACTTGGCCATCGCCTCCAACTGCCCATCATCTTCATCACTTGAGAGCGAATCTGAAACCTGTGTGCGTTCTGAATCCACCCTCTGCAGGCCATTGGCCACACCCTCGTACTCTACACTACCATCATCATGGCGCTGCAAGTAAGGGGCAGAGCTTGAGCTGGAGTTTTCAGTGGAGTTCTGAGCACCACTTGTGTCTGCAGATTCAGTGTGTTCACTTTCCTCTTCTTCCTCTTCTTCTTCATCCTCTCCCTCAGTCTCTTCACTCTCACTCCGGGATATTGTTGGGGAGTCTGGAGGCGTTAGTTCTGGATCTCGTTCCAACTCTGCCCACAGTGCTTCACGGTCCACTATGGTGATACGCTTGACAAGGCTTTCATCTGTTTGGCAACCGGGAGTAATGTTGTCACCAACACTTTTTGTGATGGATCTGTCCCTCCAGGTCAGTGCCTTTAAATTACCTAAATCACATATACAGTAGAATCAGACCCCACAGCAAGAGCAAGAATGAACTCTTGTGTTCTAATAAATAAACAATCATAAAAAAAAGAATTAACTCTTGTTATTGCTTTGAGTCTTGAACATTATTTGTGCAAATTACTATATTCATTACTTTAGATAGAGTGGTACATTACAGTTTACTTCATATTAGTTTGCGTAGCCAGACTTTTCTGGGCACCTTGGTTGCTTTGAATGGCTGGGAAATAGCCAAGAGGCCATATGACAATTAAACCATGTGATGTTTGAGGCTGAGACTTCAAATTATTATTGCTTTACAACAATTTAAATGGCTTCTTATTGCTAATTTTTTATTACATCTGTTTCATTTCTGTTTTTACATTGCAGACAAGCATAGGTACCACTGAGCGTAGTGATCTGGTATGTGTACATGTGTGTTTTTATTCCCTACCAACAGAGAGATTCTGTTTGATGGTTTGTATGGGTGATCTCTGTGTTCTCGGGTCCAACAGTAAGAGCAGCACTGGTTCCAAGATACGGACCACATCATTGAGGGAAAGAGCCCGCACCAACCAGTTCTGTGCTGCAGCACTGACACTACCATCCTGATTGTTCAAACTATCTAGTACCACAAACAAAGACCTGAGAAAACAGAAGGATATAGTAAACACTGGCTGTATATAGCAGAAGAATATTTGAGAAAATTACTGAAGTAAGCAAAGTTTAGATAGGAAATAGTAAATGACTTGTCAAAGGAGCGGTTGAGAGAAGTGCTGCGATTGGTCTGGATCTCTCGTGTCAGGTGCCACAAAACTGAGAACCTGTGGAGCGCCTCCAGACACACAACCTAACACACATACACATACACCTTTTAATAAATGTTTATAATTGTGTGTAGATGTATTAAATGATGAAAATGCAGTACCTTATCGCCACTGAGTAAACCCAAGCAAACTATGTCCTCGCAGATGGATGCAGAAGGAGCTAAGCAGTGAAGCCGATAAAAGAGCTCCACACAAGATACGTGATGCTCTCTACGCTCCGTGTCCAGCTGAGCCCATAAAACCTGAGATACACGCTACAAGAGAAATAAAAAGAGAATAAAAGTAAATGAAATATTTCACATTAAAAAAAGGCAGTTATTTTATATGCAGATGATATGCATATAAGTACAACTCCTATCTACTTGAATGGAGAAACACTTAATTAAACCAGTCAGTTTCATAGATAAGGTTTAAGACTAGTCCTAAACTAAAATGTAAATCTGAGTCTATAAATGTAAAACATGTCAGCGCATCCATTGCTGGATTCACACCAGTAATGTTTTTTTTTCTAAGGCATGTTTATAAAATGTGCTTAAATGTCCTAATTGAACTGGCCTAATCTTGGCTATGCAAATATGAAAAAACATGCAAATGCAGCACTACAATTGTACATAATATTATCATAAATGCAGTTTTTCCCCTTCTCAAATCATCAGGGTAGTCCAGCTAACAAACATGCACCTATACAGAATAAAGGTTAACATGCCTCAATCAAAAGGACAATTGGTTCTTTTAATTAAAATCCTGATCTTTGTAATGTCTCTGGAAATAGCCATTTCTATATCTAATTTTTTTCATTTCACAACATATGAAGCTATACAAAATGTAACCTTAATGTGTATTACCAAGTAAAAGTCTGTGGAATCCTCCAGAGTTTTAAGAACAGCTGGGTAGATGGGAGGCAGGGTGACCATTTGCAGCTGTCCGCTGAGTGGGTTTGCATCAGAGTTCTTATAACGTTGATTTTTATCCTGAATGACGAGGGCTAAAGACTGAGAGTGATTGATCAGCTCCAGCAAAGAGGAGATTGCAACATGTTGCACCTACAGATACATAAAGATTTATTATAAAATTATTCAGTTTTGGCAATACCACCAATAATTTTAATTTTTCATGTCAAAATACTTTATCCCAATTCATTGTGCAGAGGCAATTCTAGGTAAGCCATTTGTAGGCCAATCCTGAATATTGTAAACAGTGCATTGCTATCAAAACATTTGTTCTGTTTGTTTGACAAAATCAACTTCAGACTCAAAGAATAGTGTGAGTTTGAGGGGTGGGACTACCTATTTCTAAGAACACTGTTAGACGATGGTGTGTGTGGAAATGTTTAAAAAGAAATTAAAGACAAGGTTTCTGAGAATATCATCTTGCGTGTTCCATTTATGATAGAAATTCCTATAGTCTTGAAATGATAGAATATCATTTTACGTTTATTGGTGAATTTGTACCTGGTAATCTTTCGTCAGGCAACACAGAGTCATCAAGGACCTCAGCCAGTCAGGAAGTGTTCCCTCGATCCCTGAGGAGAGAAACACTGTGACATTACATGAACAATCATAGTTTACGGTAGCAGTGGAATACATGTCTTTCATTCACCTGTCTTGTTGAACATAGATGTGTGTAGGTCTTGGTTCTCTTCCTCAGTAAAATAGATGGGAAATGTTGTGCATTCCAGTAGAAGCTGGCAGACCACAGTGAAGGACTGGCGGCAGGACTCCGGTATCTCCCCCTTGCTCTTTGACTGGAAATTTCCCATCCACTCCAGCTCGGCTGGTCTGTGGTCTTTACCCCCATCCCTAGAAGACCCATGAAGGGCATGGATCCTCAGTTTACTAGGGTTAAAGAACTCAGCAAGTCTGTCTTTGATTAAACCCAAGTCTCGACTGCCTTTGCGTTTCGATGGAGAACGTTTACTGCCTCTAGGAGAAGCATTAGGATTTAGCTGATTTAATTCTTCCTGTTTCTTTTTCTCTGGATCCATGACATCTAACAAATGCCTGAGAGAGGAACATGAGTGAGAGAAAGAGAGAGAGATGAGAGAGAAAATAGAAAGGCAAATATAGTGAGCATGCATGCTGCTAGTTGCAGGGTCAGAAAAAGAATACCATTAGTATCTACAAAATCAAGGTTTAAAAGTATGCCTTCTATGTGATTATAAAAAAAACTCCATGTGAACTTTTGTACAGAAAATATATTTTAGCCATGCCAAACTTATAAATAATTTATTGAATAGAATTTTTGAGTTTTAAATCCTTATTATGAATCAATAAAAACTGGAACAGTCTTTTTGGATTATAAAAAAAAATGTTCCAAACCACTTGCTTACAAGAAACTTGGCAATAATCACTGAATAAGGCTGACTATTTTTAAAAAGTGGTATGAATACAAAATGGAAGGCAAAAATTATTGTCACGTGTCTTCACTATGTAGCATTGTATTTCATCCACCCAGTTATGATAGTAAAACAAATATTTAGCTCCTTTTAATCCAATTATTTTATTTGCAAAAATCACACTTTTCGTGCATTTACCACATTGCAAATGTAAGGTCTGGTCATGTACAACGCATTGCATTTTGGTATAAATTAATCCTTGCAGTATTTTCTAGTTGAATATTTACATTTTATCATATTTGCCAAGTAATTTTAGTATTTCATGCATTTTGGGCAGACACAGTATACACTGAAGTACCTTGTGATCACAGATGCCAGTATGTCCTGCACACATTTGGACATGTTTTCTATAGTTCCTCCTCTTCTCCACACATCCTCTGCTTCAGGGTTCACATCAGAAGCAGCATCTGCTCCATTATGGCCTGGTAGGAGGTGCTGTTCAGATGGAGATGCACTCAGGCCTAATCCACTGTCTTCAGAGCGTAAAGGAGGGTATGGAGCTACGCCTGGTTCTGCCTCTTGTGTCTCCTCTCCATTTAGACCACCCTCACTGAAGCTGTCTTCATGGTTACCATTCACCTGATCACTTTCCTTGACTTTGGTGTTGCCTGTCATCACAATCTGCATTTGCACAGAAAACACACTTTTAAAACACACATTTCCAAACCACAATATATATGGCACTTAAATGTAAACCAAATAGTCTGATAATCAAAACTATACACTAAATACAGTGGTAAAATATACACTACCATTACATTTTTTTAAGGTTTTATTGTTACAAAAAAACTCATATAATTGCTGTTCATTTAAATTTTCTATTCATCAAGTATCACAGTGTCCACAACAATCTTGCACAACCCAAGTGTTTCCTGATCATAATTTCGGAAAGATCATACGGCACTAAAACGTCTGATTATAATAAATAATAATTTCTGGTAATAAATTCAGCTTTGCCATTGCTATTTTAAAGTGTAGTAATATTTTCCATTTCCTAGTAAGTAAAATGAATGGAAGTTTAGTGATCATAAGGGAAACATAAAAAACACTGACAAGTCATATCAACCAACAATCTTTTGGATGGTAGCGTACAGTAAAATTGACCGATCTTACCTGTGTTTGCTCCAAATCTTGCGTCTGTGACTCGGCCTCCATGTCCATATAAGCCACAGGCATCTGGATCTTACTGAGCACTTTAAAACATGCTCTCATGGCAAGTGTGAGCTCCTGTAGGCTAAGGGATGTCATGTGACTACGTAGTGATTGCAGCATGCTGCCCAACATCTGTGGTAGATATTGCGTTTGAATCTCTGCATAGAGTTCCTAATAAGAAAGCCAAGAAGTGGAATGAGACCATATCACCAAAAATTTTAAAAACCTTTCCAAAGATGAATCACCAGATCATACCAAAGGAATAACATCCAACAGGAAGATAATGAGCGTTGAGAGCTCAGTCACTGAGGGAGGGCTACTCCAGTCTTTAGATGGATAATTCCTGGCTGGATCACTCAGTGAGCTAATAAACAACCATAATAATAGGCATTATCATATAATCCCATTTATGTTCATGTAACACTGTTTATTATGAGTCTGTGTGTTTACCTCAGACAAATTTGAAAATGTCTTGTCATGTAGTCCCAGAGATAATTGCTGCTCATTGCACTCACAAGCATATTGACGGTCTTTATGATCTCAGAGGCGTTTTTGTTCTCCTTGATTTTACTGCACAGATTAAACAGTGAACAACCAGAAAGAGTATTCATTTTTGTTTTAATTCTTTCTGTACATCTCTACTGCCATTCAAAGGCTTAGGGTAAGTATGACTTCTGGAAAGAAGTTTATGCATACCAAGGCTGCATTTATTTGATCAAAAATACAATATAAGCATTAATATTATAAAATATTATCACAATTTAAAACAACCGTTTTCTGTTTTAATATACTTAATACATTAGTTGTGCAGCTTAATACATTTGTGGAAGATGATGCCGCTTTTGAGAAATATAATGCATCTTTGGTAAATAAAAGTGGTAAAATCTTACTGACCCCAAACATTTGAACAGTAGTGTTTATTCACTCAGAGCAAACTTAAAATCTACATTTTATTTGTATATAGGGTTCAAAGGAGGTTTAGATCTGATAATTTAGCAGTCAGATATTTTTCTATAATAAACTATTAAACTGGACATATGACTGTTATCCCTGATAAACATTTTCACATGTTTCTTAGCACTATACAACCACACACAAACAAAGCTCAAATTAAATGTCCATTTATCTGGTAAGTAAATAACTAAATATGTGGGATAATGTCAGGTAGTCTTTATTGTAAAAATAATAATAAAAAAAAAGTATATATATACACTCACACACACACACTCACACGCGCACACACACGCGCACACACACGCGCACACATTCCTTCAATCTGACCTGTTGAGTTGGCTGCCGCTGAGGCTTGAGCTGAGATTGTCCTCTCCCAACATCACTTTACAGTAGCTATAAAAAGCTCTGACCACCTCTAGCAATATATCAGACAACACCAATGGCCCTATGTGTGGGAGAATGCAAATATATAAATAATTGTGTAAAACAGGTTACAATTTGAACCATGTGGGTGTCTTTACCTATTTCAGATTTGTCCAGCAGGCTAATGATGATGCGAAATGGTCTGAGGTACTCTATGAGATTGTCTGGGTTGGCCTCTATATCTTTCTGTTTCAGAATATTCACCACAGCCTATGAACATAATGTCAAATATGAATTGTTCCCACAATGCACGTACAGAATGCAAACACTGATATATATATATATATATGTGTATAGGGAATGTGTAGTGAAGCACTGTAATGTAACACCTTATAATAGTGAGAATTGGTCCCTATACTAAAGTTACTTATTAACATATTGGCTGTTTATAAGTGCTTATAAAACATATTTTGCATGACCATATTCTACATACCATATCCTACCCAATACTTAAATTTAACAACTGCCTTACTAACTATTATTATAAGCAGCAAATTAGGAGTTTATTGAGACAAAAGTCATAGTTAATGTTAGGTAATAGCAAGAACTGAACCTTCAAATTAAGGGTGTCCCTGCAATTCTAAATGAAAAACTGAATACATTGACTAAGCTGTTATGTAATGTCGAGTCGAGTGAGTTTGTGTTTTCTTCTATACCTGCACCAGTGATTCTCTGGAGTGTGTACTGAAGTAGAATGCAGAGTATTCCTCCACAGTGTTAAAGCGACTGGAGTCTGCAGCCACCATTCCTCCTTTGATGTCTAAACCTGACAATACACACATATAGAAACACCAAGACGTTGCACACCCATTATAAGAGTAAAAAAATCTAACCCTTAACCAGGATGTTTAAAAGCAGCTATATTGAAACTTCAGTAGAGTCACTCATTCAATACTTTTCAATTTTGAGCTTAAGTATTTCTTAATAAATAAAAGCCATTTATTTTATCAACAGTATTTCTGTGGTATTGTGTCAGCAGTACCGAGCATCCATGCATAGAGGCGTCGATTCAGAGACATATCTCTCCTGAGCAGGGTGAGTGAGGCAGCAGACACCACACTGATCATCTCGTCTTGATTTAGTGGAATGGCGCTTTCCTCAGGATCCTACAGACAGGATTATTTTAATGAAATATTTCACAGGTGATCTTGGACACAAATGTAGATGAAAATAAAGAAAGAAAAAGACAGATAAGAGGGATAACCTGGCAGGTAGTGAAGGGGAAGAAGTAGAGAAGGATTTCCAGCATGTTTCTTTGGACCAGAACGTTAGAGTCTTGTAAGGCAAGACAAACAGCTTTTACCTGGAGCAGAGAGATGGGGAGGTGTACATTGTAGTTATGCAAGACATTAGTCAGTGTTAGACACCATGTAATGAGAAAATAAAGTACAGTCTGTTAAGTAGAGTACACACTCACCACTAGTTTGTGGTCTGTCCCGAGCATATACTTCTGTTCTCGAGCAGTTACTGAGTGGTCAAAGTGTGCGACGATGAAGAGGGATGCTGGGAGGCGTACCAGCGGACATATAAGCACTGAACCCCACAACGACCCATAAAACACAGACTGACCCACCAACACGGAGAGCTTTACAAGCAACGCGTCCGTCCTGAGACCAGAAGAAAGACAGTTAAGGACAATTATAATTTTTTTAAATAGGTAGTTCACCCAAAAATTTTAATTCAGTCATCATTTAGTCACCCTCATGGCATATTTTTGTCTTCAAAATATCTTTTGTACTCAACAGACAAAAGAAACTCACACAGGTTTGGAAGAACCTAAGGGTGAGCAAATAATAATAGAATCTATTCCAGTAACAATGTGGGGTTTTTAACATGTTCAGTACCAATCAATGCCAAGCTTGCCTTATTTCTGACCTTCCATGTTGGAAACCATCCATCATATTCTGACAAACTTTATGTCTATGAAAGTGCTTAGATATCATATTTGCTTAACAGTCAAAGCTAGGCCATTTACAGCAATGACACAACAACTATCAATAAGGATGCACACCTTTTTACTCTTTTCTTTTACAAAATAATCAATGTAATGTCACCTAACAATAAATTGGTTACGGATGAATTGAGTCTCGGTTGCAGTGAAAGTGACAAAATAGTTAATAGATTTATACATATGTATATATAGATAGATCAGTAGGTATGTATTGCTAAAGGTCAGGATGAAATGTCACAACGAGAATCATTTATTGATGTCTGGTGTTAAGTTGCACCTCTCATAGACCTCCGCGCCCTCTTCCAGCCCTGGCAGTAGGCCCATGATAAAAGCCTGTAGGCTGGGTAACAGCGCTCTCTGAAGAGGCAGGAAGTAGCGCTCATACAGCGTCAACAGAACTGGCTTCACAGACATCGCTGCGTGACCCAGCAACGGGAATAGTCCTGAGCTGTATACACATGAACACACAAAAATATCACCATAACAGCCTTAAAAAGCAAAGCACACAAAATATAACAAAATGGGGTTATATTTTAGGTTATGTTTTTAATAGTTCAAAAATGCAAATAAAGAGTAATTAAGAAAATCAATTACAATTAAAATTAGGTAACATTATATTATAAATATATTAATTAAAGATGTAATTAAAAACAATCATTTGTGCTGATATTTATGTAAATAAAATGGGTGAAATGGGTATGACCTTCACATTTCTATGTAGGATTCACCCAGGGTTTATCATTGACACTAACCTGTATATGAAGAGATCCTTGGCGAGCCATTTTGTGCCAATGATTTTGAAAATGACTTCATAGGTCTCAAGTGCTTTGAGATGGACGCCGCTGGGGAGGGCAGGATGCAAACATTGAGCCAGACGCTTCCCGATGATCAGCCGCCGTGGTAACAGAGAATACTTTAGATTACTCTGAAGAGCCTGAGAAACACAAAAGAACAGGAGGGCAGAGCAGGATGGATGTAAATAACTGCAAAAGTGTATACTGACTGGTCAAAGTTTAAATGATTTTTATAGGTATCTAAAAATCTTACTGACTTTAAACGTTTGAACAGTAGTGTTTATATTTAACCCTTCAACGTATATCTCACTCAGCAACCACACTGGCTGAAAAGCTTTGAAACAAACTACCACCAATATGTTTTAAAGAGGAACTAGCCTTAGTTTGTTATTGCACAGCTCTTAAAGCATGTTTTACAAGACATACCATCAATAATGTCACCTGATGTACAAAGTGAACATATGTAGAGTGTGTTAAACAGATCATAGCATCATGTTAGATGTCAAATATCTGAAATAAATACACAACATCTAAAAGATATCACACTACTGCTTGTTGTTTTGTAACTGGAATAATATCCGGATAGTCCCATTGAGCAAACAAGAAAAATCACATGCCAAGTAAAGGACAGGGGAGGAAATTTAAATAAGGCAATAGTTTTTCACGTCTGCACATAAACATGGAAAAACCGCAGAGGAAGGTTGAGATGAAAAGTATTTGTCTAATCTTAAGGACAGTGTACACATGTCCTATTCAACTTATTCAAATCAGCTGCACTTCGAACATGGGTGATGTGTTTGAGGTCCAGCAGTAATGTTATACCCAACACCTTTATTCAACAGGACTGAGGATTTTAAAGGAACTCACTCTAAAAAAAACATACCTAACCTGAAAAAAGCGAGCTTCCTTTTCTACTTGCACAGGGAAGTAAGTGCCTTTTTGAGTTCTAAAATACTTCTCTACTAGTTAAGTATGAAACTACAAGTAAGACATTTATAAATTGATAACTTGAATTGAAATATTATAAATTGAAACATAATGTTGTTGTTTTTTTTTAAAAAAAAAACAGGAATCAGAGCTGAAAGAGTTTTTTTTCTTTTTAAATAGCTTGTATTGATTCTCTTTTTCGAACTGAAGCGAAAGCTAGCTAAGCGTATTGATTTGTTTTCTCCAGACTTTACCTTGTTGAGTTTTCCTAGTGAGGAGATGAGATCGGCCCATTCACTAGATGATTCAAAGTTCCGCAGCGCCTTCTCAATGACAGCTGCGTAACTACGATAGCGGTAGTCATTCTGAAGCTCGGCTTCCTCGGGATCCATCATGTCTCAGTCACGTCCCAGCATGCTTAGCATCTGCCTATGAAACGAATCAGACTTCTCAGGAGAAATCCTGCATCACAACTCATGATTGCACAAAGAAACAACTGCATCGTAAAGTAGGGTGAAATCCTACTAATGACAAACAACCAAGTATGAGTTTGAACAAACTACTAACCTGAAGTATTAAACTGTGCACTGCACACGTGAATTATACTTCAAATCATTTGTGGCTTGTAAAGGAGAAGTGTGCTATCACTTTTCTAAGCAATCAGGCTTATGATATTTAACCACATGAAATTAACCATTCTGAAATACAGTACAGAAAATGAAAAGAGAAAACCAAGACATTTTTAATTATTAGAAATCACAGAGTAAAGAGAGCAACCAACCCTATCAACAAACGATTTTAAAACCTAAAAACAAGAAAAAGGCAGCTTTTCATTGTGATGTGATGGTGTACTATTTAAATTATGCTGAATAAAATCATGCCAAAATAATTGGACAATTCTGTGTAAACCAAGTGGCAAGAGTATATTGTTGTAAGCACATGCCAAAGGCAATTTATACTGCTGTTAAAAAGTTTGGGGTCAGTAAGTCCTTGATGTTCACCAAGGCTATATTTAAATGACTAAAATATAAAACAAATAGTAATTGTGAACAATTTAAAATGACAGTTTCCAATACCATAATTTCATGCTTTAAGCAGCCATTACTGCACTGAAGTGAAGTGACTTGCGGCCAGGTATGGCGACCCATACTTAGAATTTGTGCTCTGTCTTTAACCCATCCACAGTGAACACACGCACACACACACACACACCGTAAACACACACCCGGAGCAATGCCGACTTCAGTGTCATATGATCCTTCAGAAATCTACTGTCAATATCTGCATAGCTTGTACACAATTGCATAGATGTTTGTTATATATAGTTTATTTCTTAATTTATCTCTAACGTTTATATTTTTTATTTTACTTTACTGTGCACTTAGAGTCCGAGAGAAACGCAGTTTCAATTCTCTGTACTGTACGTGTGGTAGAATTGACAATAAAGCAGACTAGACTTAACTTGACTTGCAATCATTCTATATATGCTGCTCACTAAACATTTCTTGTTAATACCAAATTTAAAATGATTATCATTATTAGATATGATTACAGCTTATTATAATTTTTGTGGAAATGTTTTTTTTTCAATTAAGGTAAAGTGCAAAAGAGCCTCAAAAGGTACAGTAAATGTCATTTGTAAATGTCAGTTAAAAAAAAACAAACAAAAAAAACACTTAAATGGTAGTGTACACATATCAAAGGCAGCGCTGCCTCCTGAAAAAAACTGGATGATAAATAACTAACAATACAAAAATGAATCAAAACAAGTACCATATAATCCACTCATTTTTCTACAATACTGTGGAACAGAGACATCAGTGGATTACAGAGAGACACAGTCTCTTTCGTCTCCCCTGAGCTCATTGTTTTCACAGATGTTCTAATAAATGTAATGAATGCAGGGGATAACAGCAAAATTACAGGCAACAAATTACATGAGAGGAGTCAGCGAAGTCACAGAATTACTGGCTGATTACATTGTATACAATCATATTCACAAATCTGCAAATCAGCCTCAGCAAGTCAAACTAGTAGAAATTAATCGAATAATTGCAGAGCAATGCCTCTGAGCACAACCAGTATCAGTCAAATGACATGTTGACAAAAAATAGCAGAAAACACATCTGCATTATTCTGTGTTGGCCTGTTCACAAACAGACATTACAAATAAATACACACCAAAAACAACAGACAGTATAAGACAGATTATGGTCCCTGATTAGATATGGTGACATCTGTTAGCTCTCTGGTGGTAAAAGCCCTGAGAACACACATACACGCATGCGAACACACACCGTGTCACTTACATCTGTTCAGTCTGATGCTGTAAGCATCAAATGTGCATCTAGAGATTTACAGAGGATTTAACAGAGAGAAGCAAGCCCCAAAACACGTGCCTGTTGAACACAAACCCAGCCAAACAATCTGATGTCTGCTATTACTCCTAACGCTAACTCTTCCGTTTTCTGTTATTACAACGCAGAAATGTACAAGACAACTCCCATGATGGATTTAGACTCATTAAAGTTCAATTAGTAAGCTGCTGAATTTCAAGTGCTAATTTCAGTTCCTGCACTTCTTCAAAGAGATTCTGTGTCTGGCAGGGGGAGGCACAAAGCAAATATAGCAAAAACAAACACTCACACAATTATCCCGTCTTATGTTATTAATATCATCAGCAGATTATGGTCATTATAACAGCAGCTCATGAAAAGGCTACAAAGAGGCAAAAACAAACCTTTAAAATGATGATGGATGTTATTTATGTCTTGGTGCTTTCTGGTACCTTAAAGATACTTTTGCTTTCTGGTACCTTAAAGATACTTTTTACTATTAATACCTGAAATGTTTAAAAGTGAACTTTTAAGAAGGTAGAGACCTAGTAACAGTCTGAGAGCATAAAGTGTTATTATTATCATCATACAGCTTCTACATCTTATATACACACGCTGATATATTATTTTGGGTTTCTACGATGGATAGAATGTTCAAAATAACAGTTTTTATTTAGAATAGAAACCTTTAGTAACACTGTAAATGTCTTTACTGATACTTAGAAACAACTGTGTTTTTTTGCAGAAAAAATATAAAAATTACTTCTTTCAAAAAAATCTTACTGACCTCAAACTTCTGAACGTTAATGTAAATATCATGTATAATCGCCAGTAGTCAATTCATGCAGCGCATATTGTGAACAATCTCCACCTTCAAAGCAAGGAGACAGGATTGATTTGTCAGCCAATCTACAAAGCATATACACAACCAGCTTTCCCTAGGCCATGTATTTATGGTACAAAGTTGCACAGAATGATATTGGTCTATTGATCTGGTCATTAATCGTGCTCCTCTTAGCAGCATACCAGTGAAAAAAGTGCACTGGGATCCAAAGAAATGTAGAGCAAATGGATATATATGTGCATGAGATAAACACCTACGCCTTCATTTCAGCAGTTATAAAGGAGGGGTTTTGCTAAACGCCTTTCACAATATTTAAGCAACGGTTTCATTCAAGCAACAGTGAAGCAACACAACATACAGAAATCTGTTATGTAACCCAAATCTGTCCTTGTTGCATCCAGCGACTTCATGGCTACCAGACAGGACATCATATCCAACATAAGCACATTAAACCCTCCTTCTTTGACCTTTAATCATTGCACATTTTCTTTAGGTGCGGAATGGAAAAGTGTGGCATTATGCTGGATGGTTGAACGCATTTGAATAAAAATGATCATATAAAATCAAACTAAGGAAATACACATTTTTAACAAAACTTGTTTCACTTGATACTGGGACAAACGCAGCATCCATCATTAAATACAAATCTTCTTTTTGAACTACAGTCTTGATTATAGAAATGCCATTAGTGCAACATTAACAATAAACTACCCATTAAAATTGTATGACATTCATTACAACATGTCAGATGTTATTGTGAGAACTGAATGACTCACTCACTGCAGCAAAACAGGATGGTCGACAGATCACAGGGTCTCGTGCCAAATAACCTCACGACTCGGAATAAATCGACAGTTTAAAAACAATAAAAGGCGAGCGCAGGAGAAGGCAGATACGCCATATTAATATTCAAACCTCTAGCCAGCAAGAATTGAATCGCTCAGCTGATTTCCACCAAACAGTTCATTTGTGTACACTTCCTGATGGGCGGAGGGGGGCGAACCATGCGGCGATGACACGGGGGTGTGGCGGCGACATAAGGCATTATACGCTTTAATAGCACGCCTAAATTATATCGAGTTCGTGCAAATAAAGACAAGTTATTTATAATAATATTAAACCTGGTATCCGTTTTAGTGCTGGGCGGAAACACGGTGTTTATTAGGCAGCTACATTCTTTACCAGTTCCCCCCCGTTCGTTGGTATCTTCCAGGATGTCATCTGTTTACTTTTCTTGCACCAAGCTGTCACATTTTGAGGCGGCTGACCATCAGTGCATTAGCGATAAAAACACATGACAGATTATGAAGCATAGTTTACAAAGACCTTGTTACGCCATAAATAACGTGCGATAAGAGATGTAGCTGAATTAATATACACTGAGAAAATGGACAGATGAACAGAGACAGATAAAATGTCATATTTCAGTTTTACAGTTTTTAATCTATTACAATTTTCAATCAATGGGCACTTTGAACGTTTCTTAACATTAAATAGCTAGTATATTAGGCTATATTTTTAATCAAATGGAGCTTTAGTGAGCATAAATTTCTTTTTATAAAAAAACCCCCATTAAATATTGTAGTAGGCTATATGAGAAAACGCACTAATGCTCAAAGCACAAGATGACCCACTGAGATAATAAACAGAAACAACCCCAATTTTTCCCTTTTGAAAAATGGCTATCCAGACACTGAATAGTACAGCTCAGTAGGTGGCCCTTTATTTTATGTACTTATGTAAAGCAGCTCTTATCCTGCGCACTTTTTGAGTTCAAATATTTAAAGATAACACCAAGGTTTTTTACTCTTATTGAGGGGTTAAAACTTGTTAGACATAACAGGAATATTATGCATTTGGAGAAAGACAGAAGTAAAAAGCTCATCTAAACCATTTCTTCAGTGCGCTGATAAAAAATGATGTACAAATTTCGAGTTGCTGGCGCCCTCTTGTGTTTGTGATAAAATCAAACTACTGACCAAAACGTCCTGGGGTTTGACAAAGAAAGCTATTCCAACTAAGGTTAGAATTTATGATTCAAGGAATAATTTATATAAAGGTATATTTATAAAAAAAAAAAAAAAAAGCCCTAAAACTTTGCTTTAATAATGAAATAATTATATTTGAAAACCCACACAAATTACTAACTACATTTGCTTAAGTGAAGCCAGGTGATTATCTTAAAGCCTACTATATGAAACATTTATAGAGACCAAAATATTAAGCAGGTGGTTAAAAATTATGAAATCAAAACTGAAATAGGACACAATTAAAAAAGGGCCTAATATAGAAAAAAAAAATAATGTTTAGTGTTTTACCCTCAATATTTTTTTCCACAATAACTAGAGCATGAATTTGGGTCACCTTATATTAGGTGGCCTTAACTACTATGTACTTCCATTAAAAAAAAAAATAAGTACAACGTACTTATTGTGGTCATACTGTATTGCAAAGTTAAGGACAGGTTTGGTGGTATGGGTAGGTTAAAGTATAAGGGATGGGTCAACATTAATTACAGATCTAACTACATACAATGTAAAAACATTTGTACACAATATGTGTAGTGTATCAAATAATTAATTGAAATGTAAGTACATAGTAGTTAAGACCTGAATTTGCATTATCACCTACACACAGTTTAGATACTGTGGTACTTAGATCTTAACAAATAAGACGTATCATGCCATATTTCCTAAAAAATATTTGAAATAAATAACACCAGATTAAATGTTACAATAATATTTATTTTAAACAGAACTGGACAAGGTTATTTAACTACACAATAGCAGAGAGGTTGTTCTTTCTTCACCCCCTGAATCTTGATTTGATTAGGTCTGGTCAGTCCACAGGACTTAGGTCTCCCTGATGAGCTTGGTGAGCTTCTGGATCTTTGTCTTGGTAGACATGTCCACGTACTTATCACCAATGCTCACAATCATGCCCCCAAGGATAGAGGGATCAGACTGTGAGGAAGAGAAACACAAATTAAGTACTTGTAATACATTAATACACTTGAAATACTATGGATTAAAACAATCATTGACTGCATGTTCAGTTTCACAAGGATGAGCACATGACAAAACAAAGTATATGAAAATGAAAAGGTCATTTTAGGGTATTTTCACACCAGTATATTGATTGCTTTGTTCTGAAACAGAGATTAAAATTATTATTTTTTTAAATTATTCTTGGTACAGTTTACTTTTAAATAGCTAGGTTTCGAAAAGGACCAATTTAGTTATGACAAGTCACGTGCAAGTAAATTGACGATTGTCATGTTCACATGCACAAATGAACCGGGGGTAACGAGGCGGGTTCCGAAACAACGGGCCAGGTGTAAAAACACCCTTAAAAAAAAAGTCAATGAGCAGGAAACATTTTAGTACTGTGATGCACTAGGAATGATGCATGAAAATAGTAAAGAATATTAGAGGCTTTAGACAACAAAATCAAAACATTATGCTGCCCTGTATACCCTTAATTTTAAAATCAACACTACAAGATACAATGAAGCCCACCCTCTGAAACAAACACTCCTACCTTGGTCTCAAGTTTGATGGTCTCTCCCTTCACCAGGAAACCATTCAGTGCCACCTTCAGCTCTGCAAGATTAGCTTCATCCAGAGGCTATTCACAGAAAAAAATACAAATAAAAAAAAATAAATAAAATATATATAAAAATTTAAAAACTTTAGTATTGATATTAGCATGGAAATGCACACATGTATACACCGCTTACCTGAGCGGTGGTGACGGAGCATGTGACTTCTCCTCTGTGGGCACTCATCATTTTACCAAAGGCTGTGATGACATCAGGGGTCAAGGTCAAGCGTCCATTTTCTGCTAGGACATCTGTTAAATATTTAAAAGATGGCACTTTATAAATTACTCTTGTATTTTTCTAAATGCAACTTATGAATATACATTTATTTATTTTTCATACAAGTAACTCCCCTTCACACTTTTCACTCAATGCGCACACATTAGCGCTCTAGTTATACATTTACTTTCTTAACATTGCATTATAGCTCTCACTAAATCAACCCGGGTGAATGTGAAAATAGTGGCTCACTGATGAGGTTGATGGTGATGGCGGAGAGTTTTGCCTTGGTCAAAGCATCAGTGAAAGTCTTCAGTTTGAGACTGCGCTTGACATGAGGGTTCATCACGATGCTTGACAGCTTAGGATCCTTAATCAGGCTCTAGGATGTGGGAACAAGAAAGCAAGAATCGATTGAAGAATTATGAAAAACAAGCAGAAACAAAGAGGCCTATAAACCCAAAGTGTAACTCACAGACACGCGGCCAAGCTCCTGTTCGACCTTATCAAGGCTCTTCTGCTTGCTGGCAGCAGAGAACAGGGCAGTAGCATAACGTCCCTCCACCCCATAGACCTGGATAGGAGGCTGAAGAAACATACCAAGATAAGAATATAGCATAACATTTAAAAAAAAATAATAATTACATATACATACATAAAAATTGATTTTGAATGCTTCCATTGTGTTCATGGATAAAAGCATCTGCTAAATGACTAAATGTAAATACATACACAACTGCTTTGGCATTATTGCATAGCACATTCAGTATTAAAACTTATAAGGTTTAATTTTACTGCACAAAAACTCACTGTGCATTACTCCAAAAAACGATATATCCTACCAAAATCAGTAGTTACAATCAAAGTAAGATGTACCTATGCATAATCGGTATAAAATATTGCGGTATATCTTGGGTACTTTAGGAGAAACTGTGGTTTCCCACTTTTGCAATAGATGGAAAACATGTGTATTTTCTCCCCTTACTATAAAAATATTTTTCTTACCTTGACAAGTTTTGCTACTGGTCGAATCACAGAGGTGCTAAACTGACGCACCTACGCAAAGAGAAATAGAATATTAGCAGCAGAATAGAATTTAAATCCATGTTAGAATAATTTTAGAAATTCAAGTATGACAAATACAATAACGACCTGTCATATTACACACAATGTTTTTTGTTAAATAACCTGCAAACATTCTTTTAACAAATACAACACTCTCAATGACACGACCTGGTCATAAATGTAAATCTAAACTAGTTATTTTAGTAGTGTCACTCATTGCATTCCAGAAACTATTAAACTGAACCGAACTATATAATCACTTCTACAGATTTCAAAACGTATGTTCAGTCCTATGGCTGTATATTTCACAACGAGCATCTGAGGAGCAGAAAAGCAACAGATTTTTTTTTTGCAAAATAAGTAAACCTATTTAGCGAACAAAACTCGAGAGCGAGACGTTAATGAGTGTTAATGAACTAGACAGCTCTTAAAAGAGCACACGGTTTGAATGATTGTACATGTTGCGGATAAGGCACTGCCGCTCACGGCCTAGTTCACTTATCAGAAGAAGCGTCTTGATTTAACAGGTCAAATAATTCGATTTTCAAAAAAACATTTATATTTACCTACACAAAGCGAAACAACTCGTGTGTTTTTTTTTAATACAAACACCAAGGTTTTTCAGAATGTCATACCTGCAGCCCTACTCCAAGCGCTGCCATTTTCTCCTGCGACTGTGTAGGTCAAAAGCACTGCGCATGCGTGCACGTCTGGGAAGAAATACGCAAGAGCTGCGCTCATGCATTGTGGGAAATGTTGTTAGTCACGTCAGTGGAAAATTACTCCGTAAAATGACCGTATACTTGACAAATAAATCGTTTCTAGAAATTATTTATATAACGTCCACTCATTATTGTTATTATTATATGTTGTTTTACCTTGTAAAAATAGCTTGTTAGAAACATTGTTAGTTACATTTAAGTCTACTGTATCTATTTGCAATGTACTTTAAGTAGCATAGCGTTATCTTTAATCAAGTGGCCATTCAAATGAATTCAATTTAGGTTTACCAAACCTGATATACTGGTATTGCCGAAAGCTTGGAAACGTGACTAAAGATCACAGTCCTAAACTCCAATCTTATATCGTAAAATGGTCAAGGTTACTGACTGCAGGAATGTCACCAGTGTCTAGATGTATGCGTCTAATAAGATTTATGTACCTTCATTCATAAATGACATTACCTCACCTCAGCTGATTTGGAATCACACCTTTATCTTACCTTCAGCAATTTAATTGCACTGCACTCTCTCATCTGTTTATTTTGTGTGAGGACAGATGCATCTCACCCCATGAGCAAGTAGGTCAACTGCATGACATCATGTAACAAAATTTCCTTTCACACAGATCTTGATAAAGCTGTAAGCAATGATTAATTGTGTTTATTTTTGTTTTACGTTAGCGTTAACGTGTGGGTGGGCACTTCAGGTGCACCAGTAGGATGATCTTGAGAGGACCTTACATTATTTACTTAATTCCTAATGATAGAAAGCTGTAATCTATTTCTATGATTGATGAAATATCATGCATGGAGTAAAACTAAGGCAAACACACTTAGTAATAACATTCTTAATGAGCATTGTAAACCCACCCCGCTGCTTAGGAACCTTATGGTGCATTTCCAGATTGTTCTTTTGACTGCATTACCTAAGAGGCTTAGATTTAGTCCTTCCACAGACTGTTTCTCCTTTAGTCCCGGAGGTTTGATCGTGGTTAAAAAGGCGATTTCTAGTACTTTCTAACGTTAAGTAAGGGACTACAAGAGGCGATAAGTCACGAAACAAAGACTCTTACGATAAATACCAAATGGGCGTGGTTTCGTATGCAAATGTACGTGCCTGGCCACGTCACTTTTACACACACCGAATGTGAAACCAGGGCGTTTACAGCGGAAGATAAAGAGTGGACGGGCGTTTATAAAAGGCGCGTTTTGGGGCACCATTCATTCTGAAGGAATGAAATCTTCCGTTTCTGAACTTTTAAAGACCTCTTCAACGAACCACGTTCTTCCGCGTTGAAGCTGTCAGAAATTGATGTGGATAATCGCATCGCTCGGACCCCTTCCTTCTTTCGACAGACAAGAGCTGCTCAGCTCTTTATTTCAAGACTGTATCATGAAAACGGTAAGTTGTATCTCAGGTGTGCTCATCCAACAGGAATTTAGATAACTAAACGAGGATAACCAAATCAGTCAGCCTCGCAAACATGGACTTGTAAATAGACCGTAACGATATTCGTTGCGCCGTACAAATGCGCCATTTCTGAGGAATTTCGTCATTTAGCATTAAATATCTGCAAAATAGATGATCAATATTCTTTTTAACATGCTGTTTTTAAAAATGGAATGACGCAGCATTGAATTAAACGGATAGGTCATTTAAAATTAATTCTGAAAAGGAGGCGTGACAGCTTGGTAACGTTCACCTTTATTATTTTGCTTTTTTTTTTAATGATTGGTGACCGAGGAAGAAGGCCGTGCAGGTTATGAGGGTGAGTAAATAATGACTGTCTTGGTCACTATAAAAACATTACAGCGTGAAGTATCGTTGTTTCCAGCCAGCGATACTTCTAGAGATTTCGCCGGATCCTGCCTCGAGGCGCAGTAGCGTGTTCTCCTGTCACTCAGTGTCGTAGAATCCCGCGCTGAATTCATCGACACATTTCCTAACACCACATCAGTGTCAATAACCGGTGCAATAGGGCTTTGTTTTTTGTTTTATTTTTGAAGCAGGGTATATTTAGTCACCCGTCATTAAAAGGTTTCAAATCTCCCCTCCTGTGTGTCTGTTGAAAGTTATTGCCTCGGAAAAAAAATATTTTTTGCTACTGATTACTTAAGCACGTTGGTGCTTGTAGTAAGGAGAGTAGCTGCAAGTGGAAATTTTCCTCCTTGCCCACCCCTCCTCCCACGTGAAGTCTCTTTCCTTTTTTTCCCTTGGCCAACCAGAGAATCCATAAGGAGATTATCCCAGGCTGGCTGGATGTTGTTAGATTTAAAGGGATCTAATGGTTCATTCAAAGAAAATGGGCATCGTTTACTCCCTTGCTTTGAGGCAGAACATTTGTGACCGATTTACATTGTTTTCTGTACATTAAGCTCAATGTTTACTAAGACTGTCATGCTGCCTAACATCTGTTTTTACGTTCTGCTTAAGAAAGAAGGTCATACGTGGTTAGGAGGTCAGTAAATGATGACATAATTTAGGTTAACTGTCCCTTTAAAGCCTAGTTGTTTATATTATTCACTTAATGTTTTGTCATTAGTGATGTGTTGTCAGTTATGCCAAATTTATAGCAACGCTGATGAGTAAGTGCAACCTGATAACATCAGAGCAGGTGGTGTTATACAATTACAGTATTATGGTGTTATGGTGGTGTTCTTTGAAACATAGATAAAGCCCTGGTGAAGGGTACGGGTACAGTAATTCTAGACCGGTACTGTGTCTTAATGCATAAATCCTGTATCTGTGAAAATTTAGTGAGGTACAGACAGAGCTGTGAATTTAGTTTCTCATTATGTGGATTGGTGTTAAGGGATTTTGTTTGGTAAGGGTTGGGCACATGGCTTCCTGTGTTGGCCTGTAATGAAAGAGGAACAGAGTTGGAATTGTTCTGACAGCATACATCAGATAGATACATAAGCGATATGCATCTTCATTGAGTCACAGGAGCAGATTCACAGTACTACCAATAGTCGGCAGTAGTCATTGCTTAATTGCAGGGCTTTCCGGCACTGAGGCAAGAAGTAAGCTTTCCGGAGGTATAAGAGGAGCGCAGCTTTCAACACTACTAGCCAATCAGATTTTTTTGCTCTTAAAACACGAGACGCGCATAACATGAATGGAGAACGCGTCTCCATATAGCGCATATTTATATGGAAGAACTAATAAAAAAGTAACTAGTAAAAAAGGGGCTAAACTCTTCCTCTGCATAAGCTGTGAATTGCTTAACTTTCATCAGGGAAAACTGTGCGTTTGACAACACAGGAGAATACATCAACCTATTTCAGATCTGTTTAATATATGCCATTTACTGTACATCGCGATTTCAAAATAAAAGTTTGCATGTGGCCAAATATGAAAATAACATGGATTTAATCACGATGTAAAGAGAAACTTCACCAGTCCATTCACCAGTCTGCAGGTATTTATTATAATACTCAATGCACTTAGGGTCCGTGTAAAGTCAAAGTTGAGAATTGGTTGTAAAGATGTTAGAAATGCATTGCTGAAACATCCGAGAAAGACTGTGAGCTATATAAGACTTAATGGTGGCGTTGTACAATTTTTCACCATTTTCGCAATCACGATTTATTGGGCGGGTCTAAATCGGAGCTCGGTACAGTGAGAGCTATAGGGAGCAGACTCTCGTTATACTTTGAATAGTTCTCGCGGTACTTTGATGTCAAACACTGAACGTTCTGCGCGGTGCTGCTTCAAGTCAAACACACACATAATAATTAGAGCGCATAAGCATCGGTGATTCGTCCGTTCAAAGTTACTGTCAGCATTTAGCTATGCTTCCGTCATGTTACGTGTTTGCTATATATTTACAAAACAACTGAGCTTGGCCTCATTTAAATCAAGCTGCTTGAGGAAGACGGTTCAAAGAGAAGGCAGCTTTGCTGTGAGTGGGCGTGGTTTCAGCACCGCAAGCAGAACGCTGTGGGCGTGTTTGTTTTATTGACTTCGCGCTTTTTTGGCATTCATTTGGCTGGGTGGTTAATATTAATCAGTCAATCAATCACTTTTATTTATATAGCGCTTTTAACAACACAGATTGGATCAAAGCACTGAACAGTATAAAATAGAAGAATACAATGATAGGGATGTATAATGACGAGATTGAACAATTTGTTATTAAATGCAATTCAACCATAATCGACAGAAATTGTGAGAAAGTGTCCCCAACAACATATTTTTCCGTGCGTGACAAACTCAGAACAAACATTTAATATTGACTTTATGCTCACTTGAGGTTTTTTTTTCATATGTATAGATATATTATTATATATTATCTATCATGTATAGATATATTACACTAATGTATTTTAACAGTGTTGTTTAATAAAACCATGTAATTACTTGGTTTTAACATTTTATTTGAGATTATCATCGCCTTATTACTCATACTAAACTCATTTTACAAGTATGTGATATATTTTTCATTCTTCAAGTCAACCATATATTCATGAAAACAATCAGTTTGAATAAAGAAAACTTTAACCCCTGTTATTGATGTTTTATTAATTTAATTTTTGCATCTGGTAGTGCGTGTTACAATTGATATGATTTGAAATCTTTGTTTCTCATTTCCGCTTTAAGCCTTAACATTAATATGACCAAACTGTAGTTGTCAGGGCAGTTGCAATGTGACCTTAAGCTTGCTGTTAGATGGGATGTTAAGCTAGCCGTTAGAACCAACCAGTGCAGTGTTATGCAATAATCTGCCCTGTGATTCACAAGGAATTAGTGCCTTAAGTCCGAGCTGGTGTAGTTTTCAGATGGCAGAGCAGTGGAATGGGAAGTGATGCGGCATATTTGCGTATGCCCAAGTTATGCAAGCATTAAAGTCAGGCAGTGATTGGAGACAAAGACATGACACCACTGTCAAAACATGAATTCTTATACAGGTTGAAATGTTAACTTATTTAAATAAACTTATCAGTCTTCATAAAGATAGAAATGAGCAAATGATTATGATTAATGTTTGTTGTTATCATTTTATGATCATGTAGGCCTATCTTATTTGAAAATGGAAAAATTAAATTAAACTGTGTTTATTGCTGTTATTTCTTCTAAGGATACACTGATTTTAAAAGTCCATATGAATTTAGGCAGCATTGCATTATAATGTGCAGTTAAATTCATTTTGATATTCGCTGAAGGATGTATTTACCAGTGTTTAACTTTGCCTGATTTAATATTTCAGAATACCAATAACACCATTAATCTAAATGCGAAATAGGAGAATGCAGTAAAATTAACAATATTGTTCAATACCAATAGATTTGTTTTATTTCAAGTTGAAACAACAATTTTTTTTTACAGTGTATAACAATGTTACAAATAAAATCTTTATTAAAGTTAAAATTGTCCTGTTTTGTGGTGATTATAGTAAATGACAAGTAATAATTAAAGGGGAGAAATCTGTCATCAGCTTTATATTTTGATCCACACCTAATCTAATGCATGCTCTGTTTCTCTCTCTCTCTCTCCCTCTCTCTCTCTCTCTCTCTCTCTCTCTCTTTTTTTCTTTCTTTCTGTGTTTGCTGTCTTGCAGGAATGTAAACTCTTGCCATTTCTAGACCAGAAGCCAGAGACATCCTGCCCAGAATAACTTGATGAGAGCATCGTTGGATAACCAATCCAATCCAGACCATACACAAACTAAATAGAAATTTAGCAAACCAAAGGATTTTATGTGCTTTTGCTCGCACCTTTACCCAAATAAGCACATTTTTTTGCAGACAATTGCATTTTGAACGGCGATCGAGGCATAAACATGTTAAAAACAGGAACAGCGATGGAGGCGGCAGATATTGCAGTTGTTGCACTTTATTTTGTGCTTGTGCTTATAATTGGTCTGCTCGCTATGTGGAAGGCCAACCGTAGCACTGTCAGTG
The DNA here is from genome assembly GCF_018831695.1 of Puntigrus tetrazona. Lineage (NCBI taxonomy): Eukaryota > Metazoa > Chordata > Actinopteri > Cypriniformes > Cyprinidae > Puntigrus > Puntigrus tetrazona. Next base: position 16,111,491 of record NC_056707.1, on the reverse strand, counting down.
GCTACTTCCTGGCAGGTCGGACTATGAATTGGGTGGTGATCGGTGCCTCACTGTTTGTCAGCAACATCGGCAGTGAGCATTTTATTGGACTTGCTGGTTCTGGTGCAGCCAGTGGCTTTGCAGTAGGCGCCTGGGAGTTCAATGCCCTCCTGCTTCTGCAGCTGCTCGGTTGGGTGTTCATTCCAGTCTACATCTACTCTGGAGTTTACACCATGCCAGAGTACCTCTCCAAGCGCTATGGGGGCAAGCGGCTAAAGATTTACTTTGCAGCCCTCTCACTTCTGCTCTACATCTTTACTAAACTCTCAGTGGACTTGTACGCAGGAGCTCTTTTCATTCAGGAGTCTCTTGGCTGGAACCTCTACCTGTCGATCATCTTGCTCATCTCTATGACAGCCTTGCTGACAGTAACCGGTGGACTGGCTGCTGTGATATACACAGACACACTACAGGCCGTGCTCATGATTGGCGGTGCGTTAACCCTCACCATCATCAGCCTGGTCAAGGTGGGTGGTTTGGAAGGGGTGCGGGAAAAATACATGGAGGCCATCCCCAATGTCACAGCCATCCTGGCTAACAACAACTTCAGTTTCCAGTACACAAACTCCTGCCGGATCCACCCCAAGCCAGATTCTCTCAAGCTCCTGCGAGGACCGCTTGATGAGGACATCCCTTGGCCAGGTTTCATTTTGGGTCAGACACCCTCATCCATTTGGTACTGGTGTGCAGACCAGGTCATCGTCCAGAGAGTGTTGGCCGCCAAGAACATTGCCCATGCCAAAGGCTCCACGCTTATGGCAGGAATGCTGAAGATCCTTCCCATGTTCATCATCGTTATTCCAGGAATGATCTCACGAATATTGTTCCCCGACGAGTTGGCATGCATCAGCCCAGAGCACTGCATGGCTGTATGCGGCAGTCAGGCCGGCTGTTCCAACATCGCCTACCCTCGACTGGTTATGAGCGTGATGCCAGTGGGCCTCAGAGGGCTGATGATGGCGGTGATGATCGCTGCCCTCATGAGTGACCTAGACTCAATTTTTAACAGTGCTAGCACTATCTTCACACTGGACATCTATAAAATGCTGCGCGTATGTGCCTCCTCCCGTGAGCTGGTGATCGTCGGCAGGTTTTTTGTGATAGTCATGGTGACTATCAGCATAGCTTGGGTGCCTGTCATTATTGAGATGCAAGGTGGCCAGATGTACCTGTACATCCAGGAAATGGCAGGATACCTCACTCCACCCATTGCTGCCCTCTTTCTACTTGGAGTCTTCTGGAGGCGTTGCAATGAGACCGGCGCATTTTGGGGCGGCATGACTGGGTTCGTACTAGGCACTGCCCGCCTCTTCCTTGGCTTCATATATCGTGAGCCAAAATGTGACCAGCCAGATGAACGCCCGGCTTTCATCACAGATGTCCACTACATGTACATTGCTGCCGGGCTGTTTTGGATCTCCGGGCTGGTGGCTGTGTGTGTCAGTCTGTGCACATCTCCGCCAGAAGAGGAGAAGGTCAAACGCACCACAATCTGGGGCTTGAAAGAGCTTAAGCACCTCCCTGTAATTGAACGAGAAGAGAAATACAAACTCACTAATTGCAATGGTGTTCTCAAGAAAGATGTTCCAGAAGATGTCCAGAATGATAGATGTCTTGATGGGGCTGACATGAAACTCCTTATGCCCTCCCCTTGTGACCAAGATCCTATGATCCCCAGCACAGAGGCATCCACACAGATGGAGCTCTATGCCAATGGTCATGCAAATCTTGTCAAACAGAAGAATCAGGGCGAGTGTGATGAAGAGAGCTGCCTGCAAGTGTTTGACTGGATTTGTTGTCACAAAGAGAAAACATCAGTGGTTGAACCCAAAGTGGTTGGAGAAGATGAAGAAACTGTTTGTGAAATGCTTTATGAACCTCCTAAGATCAAGCTCTTACTTAACTTAGGCCTGGTATTCGTCTGTTCACTGGGTGTTTTCATGTTTGTGTACTTCTCCTTATAATATGCTGTGTGAAAGACAGAACATTTATATGAACTATTTGTTATTATTAGCCATATAGAGTCTGTAATATTTACAGTGTGTTTTATTTTTCTTTTAAGAACTTCCTTTTAGGGACTTCATACTGATAGATGTTATTTATTCCTTTATCTTGGTTTTGTCACACCTCGAAATATTCAGCTGTTCTTTATGGTATGTTGACAACCAAATTCATTACTGAAACTGTAGCTTTTTTATACTTGGTTGAACTAAGGTAATGTAGGATGTACTATTTTTTTTTTCTTCCTTGGTGAATTTTACCTTAATGTCTGCACTCCTCCAAACTGAAACAAAGTAAATTTTTTCATATAGTAGTACGTAAATGTGTAAGGGGGTTGTCTTTTGCATATGCACACTCTTGGGAATATCAGATTTCTAAAACTTGACTTCGCTTGTAAATTTGTCACCTGTGTAACTGGAATAGTGTTTCCAAGGTTTTTATTTAAATGGATATCACTGACTAGTTGTGCTGTCTGAGTAAACCTAATTTACATTCCCAAATACAAAACGAGCATTTAGATCTGTTCATTTAAATTGTAACTGTGATTGTATATATAATTGGCTGTATTTTCTGTGCTTTCATGATTTTGTATTTAGTAACACCAAAATGCCTTTTTTTGCAGAGCTGTGAAGACATTGCTTTTTGTTAATATAACATTTAATGTGAAGGAGAAAAAAAAAAAAAAAAAGAATTCCAAAACGTTATTGCTACAAAGCAATTCAGCTATAGAATGCACAGACCGGTTATATGGATGTTACTAAATGGCAGTTTGAACCGCCACAGGAAAGACTGTGTGGGAAAACTGTCATTAATGTGTTAATTCCTCACATTTATTTAGCACTTTTCAAAGCACTTAAAGTGCTTTACATTGTTGGGGGGGGTGTCTCCTCATCCACCTGGATGATGTGACTGTTCCAAAATGCCCACCACACACCAGCTTATTGGTGGAGAGGAGTCAGAGTGATGAAGTCAATGAGTAGATGTGGGGATTGTTAGGGGGCCCGTGATGGTCAAAAGCCAAATTTGACCAAGATGGTGAGGTCACACCTCTACTCTACTCTTTTCGAAAGACATCCTGGGATTTAAAGTTGCATCCAAAGGACGGTGCTTTTTACAGTATAGCGTACCTGTCACTGTACTGGGGAGTTAGGACCCACAAAGACCACAGGGTGAGCACAGCTTCTCTAACACCTTTTACACTAGCAACCTGGTTTTCCCAGAAGGTCTCTCATCCAGGTACTGACCAGGCTCAACCCTGCTAAGCTTCAGTAGGTAACCAGTTTTGGGCTGCAGGATGACATGGCTGCCAGCCATATAATAACTGATTTAATGATGTCCCAAAACATTAAGACTGGGATGTCCAATTTTGATTGCTGCGCAAAATAGTATCTTGTTCTTCTAGAAGAAGAATTTGATTGTAGCTGCAGTAACAGGCATTGCCTGTTGTTGATCTGCTGTTGAATGCACTATTTGTTCAGAGAAAGGGGAACTGCTGAATGGCCTTAGTGAAACTGAGATGGGCGTGAGGGGTTTTCTAGACAGATGTAACTTATTTTTTTAAGTAAAGTTTCACAATGTTGTATTAATACCTTGAAAAGACCTTAAACGTAATGACATTTTAATTCAGAAGTTATGTTAAGAGTTATCATTCCAAATAAAATTAAGTTGGGATATCACTGAAGAAAAAACATTTTACATTATAAAATAAATAGTTGAAAATCACTCTATATGTTTAAATCCCTTTTGTACAGATAATCTCTTTGTAAAAGAGGTACATTAATAAAGAAACATTCATTAGACATTTGTTGCTTTATATTTATTTTCCCCCAAATGAACCTTTTGGTTTTCTGACTCTTGTCCTTGTGAATGTTACTGAAGTGATTGCCTTTTTTTTTTTTTTTTTTTGCAGCTATCAACTCATCTTATACTTATTTGAAAATTAATTCTCAATCTCAGAGGGGAAAAAAAAAACCACATGAAATTTACAAAGGTTGCGAACTGTTGTGATTATCCGAGGCCTAACTGATCAAATTGTTCTTGTCATCTAAACCTGACATGAAAAATAAATTATCAAAAGACTTATGCTCCAAAAGAACATCCTTTTAGCACACATTAGACAATTTTCAGGCAATGCCATACTACTACTTGCTTAGGGGTGTGAAATGTGGTTTTGGTTTTGGATACTCCACAGATTTTCAAACCAACCTTTTAATATTTATCCATTCATTTAGTAGTGAAATTATGGGGTTCTGTCTTTTTTTAAAGGCACTTATATCTTGTTTGTTTTGTGTTTGATAATGTGAATTGTTTTTGACTGTTACATTATTTCATTCAACATCACTCTCTGAAGTACTTATTTTAACATGGACTTTCATAACAACAAAAAGGTTTTGTGTTTATTTGGTTTCAGTAGCTAAAGTTTTGTTTGCATTGAATCATTTGTCATTGAATGGTGTATGGATTTCAAATTTTTCTGATGTGTGATTTAGAGTTTCTATATTTCTTATGTTGTCGCGTGTTGCCAGAAACTAGCTTTATCAATTCATTATGATGAGTTCCATGAGCTAAAAAGATGGAGTTTGTTACTTTCAATCTCTGATTTCATGAGAAATGCACTAATGATTTGTACATTTGCTACTTTTATTATTAAAAGTTGCAAATGAATAAAAAGACATTCATTTGAGAAGGACAAACTGTGTGAGCTTGGTTATTTGAAATTAAATCTTACGCCATTTACTTGCATGTTGCTTAATTACTTGCATCTTTAATAAAGTCATATTCCAAACAGTTAAACACCACAGCATTTCAAAATGACAGTTTTACAGTCTTGTTTATCAGTCAAATGATCATCCCTTCTTGCAGTAATATGAAACTGCATTAACACTGATATCGAAACTGTGCACAAAGTTATTTAGTCCTGTTGTTTTCCCCTAAATAAATATTCTGCATAAATATTTTAATCCAACTGCAATAGGAAGACAATTACTCCTATACACACATAGAGAATCAACCAAATCTGTATAACATATACACTGCATGTTAGCAGCACAAAGTCACACAGCAGTTACATTAGCAAAACTAAACAGACACGGTGGTCTACGTAAAATATATATTTTCCTTTGAAAGAATATAAAAGAAAGATTTCAGATTTTGCATAGCTTTGAAATGAATTGTAAAGGATACATATTGCAGTGCTCTGTCTCTCTCCATGAGAGAGCATGACAGTCTGTATGTGCGGTAGTTTTCCACTGACAGCATCTATTTAATCTGCATACAGATGCAACTGAGGTGACCCAGTGGAAAACTTTCTTGAAAATGAAAATGCGTAGGTGAATAATTGTTTTGAGCCAACCTCCACCTTGCACCTTTGTTTGGCAAAGCCCTGCAGGTTGCTAGGGTGTGTCAATATTCTCTTTGATGTTTCTAAGAAATCAAAAAAAAAAAACAGAAACGTGTTCCAAGAATCTGTTTTGACAACGTTCAAAATATATGACAATCACAATCTAAAACTCGCAGGCTCTTCAAACCAAACCGATACAGTACAACCTGCAGCTTGGCATTTCACCTGTATGGGAGATTCAACATTTCTAGTCTAATCAAAGACATAACTATGTCTAAACCTCTTTGAATCACTGATCAATGAGTAAAGAAACGACAACAAATGACTTGGACTTGAGAATGATGAGAACAAGTGCAGGGCTGAGAAGTGCAATACGCAGTGGAAAGTTTGATCGCATCTACTCAACATGCAATATTTTACCTCTTCCGTACTTATCAGATGTAGAGCTGTTCTTTGAAAACTTGTACCCATTTATTTGCTCCTATATTTGGTTAATGTTATTCTGACCTCTTTTTCTCTATCTCTGTTTCCTCCTGGTGCTGCTGTACAGGCAGTGGAAAAGTACTGGCAAAAAAAATGCAGTGGGCTGCTCTTTGTTCATTGTTGCAGTCGGAAAAAAACAACAACAATGAATCTGTTTCAACACATGTTAGATGTGCGCATTTGGACTAACCGCTTCAACAACTAAAAGCCATAACTGTAAGAATTGCACTCACAGCAAAATATGTCACTCCAGGTAATGACCAATTCAAATAAGAGAACGCACTTCACGGGCAAATAAGTCACAAGGGTGACTGTAACTTCAATTCAGAAAGCATATTTTAAAGTCACAAGTACTTGTGGGGAAAAATAACTACCATTAGACTATGTCTCTATGTTCTTTTACAGATCATTGGTTTTTAGATGTTACAAAAGCTGCTGACATTTAAATTAAATTAAGTATTTAATAATGATGATTAATAATGATTAAAAAAAAACCTACAGTTTTCTCCAGCTGGTTTGGACAACATTATATTATTGTGGTATTATCTTTATTTGCTAATAAAAATCGAACAACCGCAACACTGAAGTATGATTCACCATGAAAATGCAAATGACAACTCAAGCATTTGATTGTGAAATGACTTTTACCAGGGGCGGTTCTAAACGCTTTTTTTAATTGCGCTAAGTGTAAATAGCGATAAATGCTATACACCAAGTGCAAATAGATTTATATACTATTTACACTAAGTGTAAATAGCAATTAAATGCCATTTACACTAAGTGCAACTAGCAATGGATTCTATTTACCCAAGGTGAAAATAGCAGCATTATTTAATGCTATTTTTACTGTTTTTTTCTGCCATTTATTCTTATTGCAAGTATTATCTGCACCTCAGTATTGAAGTACATTATGAAACAGAATGTATGTGTAAATGGTAATTTTAATTCAAATCATTAAATAGATGCCACGGTTGACACCCATCAAAATAATGCTCTCCCTACACCTATTCTAACCCTACCCAATACTTTATTTTTAACTTTTTGATTATTTAATATTTATTGAAAATAGATGCTTCTGTGATTTAATGTTTAAAAAGGGAGAAATTTGAATCTGCATCGATCGTGACAAAATATGATTGCTATATGGTTTATCACCTGCGCCAATGGAACTGATGTCAGACAGCCATCTTTTTGTAATGATGACTATCCCAATCACACATTGATGGGCGGCGCTAGTGTAAACAGCCTCTGCCAATAAGGTGGACTATTTGGAAATTGAAGCTGCTGGCTTTTTGATCGCCCCTGGTGGCTGGCTGCAGTACAGATTATAAACCCCACCCTCTCCAGGTAAACAAATAGGACTTGAGTCAAAAAAAAAAAATTACACTTCCAGTACAATTTTGTAGAATCAAAATTGCCATTCCAAGATAATTTGGCTTCAATTTCCTGTAATGAAAGGAAGTGGACCCAGGTCCATCTTTTTTTCCCAGTCTATGGTAGAAATACACTCCAAAACTAAAAATTTTTAATCCATTATCTGAAGGATCAGGCCAGGCCAGTGCTCTTTTGAGAGCAAATACATAACATTGCTGTCACAATGGCAGTCTATTATATTCAAGTAAACGTGGTCAGCTATGTCTCAAACTGTTAAGAAAGTGTTGTATGTGTATCAGTATAACTGTAGGATTGGACTAACAAAAGTTGACATCCTAGGAGTCATTGGTGTTCCTTTATGGTAGTGGGTTCTGGCCAGGTTGTGTTTGCCTCTACTTTTCCCTCGTCTATCTGGATACCACCGCTGTCAGTGTTGTAGCCCAGGAATTGAATGACTGGTGGGTACGTGCATTTCTCTGTCTTGAGGTAAACTGGTATTCTCCAAGCTTCTTTAGGAGGTCCGCTACATAGTGGTGATGTTTAGCCAGGCTCTGGGAGTTAGTTAGAATGTCTTCAATATAGACAAAGCAATGAAGAAACTAGAATGATTGGAAAATACTTCAGAACCTTCCCAGTCTTCCATGAAAAGGATTGGAAGGCATATTACAAAACCACAGATGCCATAAGACTACATCAGCCACGGACCCTCCAGAACTAGATGTTGGCTTCAGAATGGAGCTGCCCTATTCAAAGGGTGACACACACCGCGACACAGCCTTCTGTTGTCAGCCAGTGAAAGTCACTGATTATCCAAAATTGTGGTTTCATGTGTGAGTTCTGGAGAGGCCATGGAATCGGTCCATCGGAGGAGTGATGTTGCAGCAGGACTCAGGTCAGCTGAACAGGACTGCATGCGATTGGCCATGGTGAATGAACTGCTTCAATCCAGATAAATCATCATAAGCTGCAAGTTGCAGTTGCGGTTCCAAACTCTGCTGGTAGGTTGATAAGTGACCTCTCTCTGCTGGCTTCAGCAAAGGGTCTGAACTTAGAGTACTTGTTAATGGTCATAGCATCTTGTGGTAAATTAAGTTGTTAACCTACAGAGATCTTTCCATTGGTCCTACTAGACACATCCCAGAAAAGATGTGAGCCCAGAGTTTCAGCCCACTGGTGCAGTTAGAAATAGTGAAGGCAATTTCAAATGAAGTTGCATTTCAAATGTAAGATTACACTGTAGAAGAAACCCGTTGCGCTCCTCCAAAGAACCAGAGAAGGGTACCGACCATGGGACTGACAGTACATGTAAAAGTGCTGGCGGAAGTGACAGGTGGTGCAGGTGCAGAACCCGCCGTAGAGAATCCACAAGTTCCTGGAAGGAGTTGCGAGTGCACATACTGTGCAGACAGTGTTCCAGTCTTCTCTAACAGAAGTGGCTAGACACAGAAGGCAAGTTAGAATGAATGAACAGTTGCACAGTTTTGAGTATGGAGAACCAGGAGCTTGAAAAGGTGAGTACCACAGTCTTTGGAGAATTTCCCTTAGGATTATGTGCAGAGTGTAACTTGGTGTTTTGTCTTACAGGGATCTAGGAGAAAAGGAGAAGCACACACCTCGGTTTACCAGAACACTGAAGAAATTTGGAACATAGGAACACTACAGAGGGACACAGGAGGGAAAGCAAAACAAATAAGTATAATAATAAACTAAGACAGAGAATCCACCTCATATATACAAGACTGGACAAAAGTGATGACTGAGGTGTGTACTGTTATACTGGCTGTTGATGAGGTGATCGGATACACGACAGATGCAGGTGCTTAGTACTCAGGTGACAGTGATTGTAGTGATTAGTTATGTTAGACCTGAAGTGACACTGTAGCGACCAATTGGTTTATGAAAAGTACTGTGTTTGACAGCTAAATAAAAAAGAAAGCAAATCCCCAAGACAATTCAATAAAGTAAATATAATGGAAAAAAAAAAATCTATTTAGAAAATTCCTTCATATAGTCCTTCAATATTGTCATATGATGAAAAATATTTTTTTAACTTTTTTAACTATTGTTAATTTATTGTTCTGCAGATACAAGATATTCAGTTTGGATGTTGGTTAAATGTTTTAAAGAAACTGTTTTGTTTTTGTTCAGTGGTCTGCTATGTATTAAAATGATAATTAAACTTACTTGTGGTTAGAATACAAGGTAGTTAACTGAATCATGCGAGGTGTACAATCCCTCAAAGACAACATCTCTGTCAAGCCTTAGGTCATGCAGTAATGTAAACCTGTCACAAGCAATCACACACCAGGGCAGAGACACATGGAAAACAGCATTGTTCAGTATCTCATATGATGAGAATCATGAATCATGCTGTTCTCCACCACAACCCACAGAAAAACAAACACGGATGCCACACATTCCCAAAAATTAATATAGATGGCCGGTTAAGCAGCTCCGCTGTGCTGGAGATTCCTCAACTAATGCAATCATTCCAGAAAATGGCATCTGAATGGAAAAGAGAAATATTTATGGATGCTGGGTTAATCGAGGGGCTTTAGGAGTGATCTCAGGCCTGTGATAACAGCCCTCAAAGAAGCCACACTGATGATCCGTCATCAGGGGACCAAACCGGTTTAGCACAAGGTGCAGAACACATATTTAACTACTGAATGCTACTGAAATTAATATTTAAATTGACAGTATAAAGATGGATTATCTTACATCTGTTCTTGCTGCCTGCTTAACCGATGATGTTTGAGCCCATGATCAGTCATTACCATAAGTTCTAATTCTTCTCATGCTGCTGTTTTTCTGCTTCAGTGCCTTGGAATGTTACCTTGCTCCACACCCCTCAGGTCAATTTATTGTGTTACGTATTATTCTAATCATTAACTGTCCTTTTTTAAAGGTCTGTGTCCTCCAAAATATAATGACCTGCCCAACACTCCTTAAACATCTTCTCAGAAACATCTCTTCCATCTTTATTTGACGCTTTCTAGCACTCTCTCTCTCTCTCTCTCTCTCTCTCTCTCTCTCTCTCTCTCTCTCTCTATATATATATATATATATATAAATAAACAACACTTCACACTTTAAGACTGCTTGTTTTTATTGTATTTTGACAAAAATATATCTATCACTAGCTTTCTCTAATCCCTTTTTATTTTTATTTATTATATATTGATTTTGATTGCTTCCATTGTACTTATTCGTAAGTGACTTTGTGTCTGCTAAATGACAAAAAATTGTATTTTAATTTTAATCCTTCTACACTGATTGTCTTTAGTGAAACATTGTGTATTTTATTTAAAGATATTTGTAAAACAAGTACAAGTGTACAGTTCCGCATCACCTTGCAATTAAAAAACATATTCCTTGTCATTTAAAAAAAAATCTATTTAGGCCTGTTTATATGCATAGCCTAAAAAGTAAAATAAAATAAATAAATAAAATAAATAAATAAAAGGTACTTCTAAAAGGTTGGAGGGGATAGAGGGTGTCAGAAACAGGGTGAGGCACAATGACGCTAGCAAGGACAGACTTCATGGAAAATTACCATGCTATCTTTGTACTTTTTCATTTCTTTCTGTAGCCTTCTCAGACATTTCAGAGAAATCCAAAGTAATATTACACACACACACACACACACCAGCATAATGATAAAAGGAAAGTATTAGAAGTGATAATTTTAGTGCATAAAATATATGTGGTTCAGAATAATACAGTGCATCAAACAATATAGCTTTAATTGGAACCTTTATTTTTAATATATTTAACATTCTGTGGAGACTACTGAGGAGTTAACCCAAGCAGTTTATAACAGCTACATTAAAATAAGTGTTAGATTAGGTTCTCAGGCAAACATGCAAATGATTTGGCTTAAAAATTCACTTTAATTTATAACAATCTAATTTGAATTGTAATGAAGTCTAAAAATTAGATAATATATCGGTAACAATATATTAAGATTTTTAAAGCAACACAATGCAATTTGGTCCTCCCAATGTTTTGGTCCTAGTAGTTGAAGCAGCTGAAGAGAAGCATTGATTTTGTAATACATAATGTGTAATTTGTAACACCATGTTCCACCTATATACAGCTAATTCCAACCGTGCTTCAGCACACCTGTATTTTCAAGTAGCCCGAAGAGCTCAGTTAACTGGTTGAGGTGTTTGATTGGGGTTGGAGCTGAACTGAACAGGCGCAGGGTTGGAGACCTTTGACACAAGCTCTCCTCGAGTTTACGATTCTGTTTCTGCTCCATTAACAGTTATTTCATACACCCCAACCCTCAGGCCACTTTATTGTTTTACGTTTTACATTTTGTCATTTCATTTGCATTCCTTTTTTCGTGTGCAAACCAAACTAACTGTCTCTTGAAAATTTGTGTTTTAAATGTGAGAAAAGGGAGAACTGTGGAGAAATGTGGAACTGATGCAGTGATACATCTGACCTTGTTTACTTGTATTCTTCAGCATTCAACATGTTCCAGTGCAAAGTCAAATATTTCCATAACCTTTCCCCCTCTTTTCTCTCTCTCTTATTCAATTTCTCAAAATCTTTCAGTTTGTCCTTGAGTATGTCTTAAAGGAAAAACATCAAACCCTTTCTGTGCTGGAAAGAGAGATAACATAGCATGCATCTGCAGAGATAGGCTTTATTCTGCAGTCCAAACTCATTCATTAATTTGTTCAAATAGTACATAGAGTAATGGTAACCCTTTACAATAAGGTGCCATTTGTTAACATTAGTTAATGTATTAACATGAACAAACAGTGAACAGTGCATTTATTTTAATATTTGTTAATCTTTGTTAATGTTAGTTAATAAAAATACAGTTGTTACAATGCATTTCACATACAGCTCACAAGGCATTAACCAACGTTAACAAACAAAACGATTAAGATTAATAAATGTTGTAGAAGTATTGTTCATTCTTAGTGTTAACTAATGAACCTTATTGTAAACTAAAACTAAACCTTATTTGGAAATAAATAGAATTAAGAAATAAATGATGACCATTACATAAAGAGATTGAGGAGATAGAGAGCTTGTAATTTCGGTGATGCCAGTAACAAGGACACTTTCCACAGCAGTACTTGAATCAAACAATATGCCTCTGTGCTTGTGAGGTATGCTAAATTGCTTTAAATGTCAACACATATCAACACAGATAACTCCTGGAGCGCATTTAGAATGCTGCTAAAGCTATTTCATTTAGTATGTTAAATGCTAAATGTTGCTTTGAGAAATGCAGAAACAGTGGATGATTTAGAGAGAAGATAGGGTTGTACTGAAATTTCTGAATGGCTATACTGTTTGCTAAACCACTATATGCAGACTTCAAATCTTGTGTGATAAAACTAAAAGGAATTCAAAGGAACCATACCTTTGTGGCTGGAAATTATTATTCATGAATGTAGTAAATATACAAAATTGACCTATCTGGGGTATTTCGTTTACATTTCATTAATACATATAAAAGGACCTTCCTTCCTTCTCATCCTAAACCATATAAAAATAAAACTATTCAATGAAGCTTAGATATTATTGGAACTGGAAATGAGTCTGACATGGGACACACATGCCATCTAGTGGTTTTGAGTTAGTAAATTCTCTTGAGACAAATACTGAAACTGAGAAACTAAAACAAGTTCTCTCTCCAGTGTTTTCTTTGTGGTTAGATTGTCATGGCTGGTTAAATAAATCTAAGCCTGAACCTGTACAGGCAGTAACAAACATCATGAATAGAAATCCTTGAGAATTAACACCATGTTCCACCATAGCCTAAACCAACGGCCTACTGAGAAAAACATTCAATGCAATGTCACTTGGTAACTGTGATGGTTGTTGTATTGTTGTCAATGCTAAGCAGATTTAAGACCACGAGATGGAAGCGTTACCTGCCACAAGTACAAAGAAGGAGTCTGGTCTTCCCAGACTAAGTCACACTTCCAGTTTTTTGTTATCTGTCCGACATCCAATGAACCTTGACCCTTCTATATGGACATAACAAAGCTCTAAAATTACCACACACAGGATTGGAAATAGTTTGCATCACTTGACATGAGCAATCTGAGTAAAGCATGTTAGCAGTTATATTTATTGAAGATTTATGTTTATGTTGTAAGAGTACTTTTAAGACATTGTGACTGTATGAGAAAGAGACTTTTTAGCAATGCCTTGTCTAAATCAATTAGACAGGAATCCTTGAGACAGCTGAACCTAATTTGGGCACGAGCGTTGCTGGCGTCATTTCTGTGTCAACAAACTCTATTTAAAGTCAAACGGACTTCAAAGGTTCAGTTATAATATGTGATTTAAAAGTAACAAAAAGTGAGTACTAGAGACATAGAGATATAGAGACATATTTATAGAGACTAGAGACATATTTATAGAAGCCTGTAAGCAAAATTTGATTCACTGCATAAAGTTGTGAATTCATCCGTTCATTCATTCATTCATTCATTCATTCATTCATTCATTCATTCAAAACAACTGGAAAAAATACAAAGTATAATGCTTAAAAAAGTTTAACGGTGCTCATTTGCCGGTTTTTACAGGAGCATGAAAGACAGTCTGACTCCAGTTACCTTTTAGAGTTGTAATAACTAAATGTACACATAAATAAAGCAAATATTATTGAAATTTGTTTTAAGATAACATACAATTTCAGTCTTTGAGGGTTCCTGCCTCCAGATTCAAGTTAAGACTTTTGGTCACTTTTTGTACAAATGTCTTTGCAGAGTACAAAACCCCAATCACCCTTTATAACAGCGCATGTACATTGTCAGCTTAACTTGTGCACACATGTAGAGGGGCATACCTAACCAAAAAAAACAAAAACATCTCACACACAAAGACATACACAGGTGTCTGGTTACAGTACAGTATACTAATTTACACGATGATTTTTTTAACAACAGCAAGCATGTTTCCCATCTCGCACACATGACGATAAAGGGTCCGTTTGTTCTTGCTTCCATCTGTCTTATCGTGCAGTGAAGTCTTCATATCACTCCTTTCCCTTCTCAGCATCAAATGTCATTAGCCGAAGCCTAATCACTCTTCCATAGTGCTCTTGTCCCTTTGCTGTCCAACTGGGGTATTTTTAGCTCTGAAACAACTGGGCTCCTAAAAAAGGGTTAGAGGAACACTGCTATGTAAGGTATCCTGCCTGCTCTCTCCCATCCTATTACCAGCACAATCCACCAGCCACTCTTTGTCTGTGGTTAGGAGAGAAGGCAGAGAGTCAAGGGTTTGCCTGAGAAAAGCTGAATTTTCAGAAGAAGGGTACGCAAACCCTCAGAAAGAACGGTGGAAAAAGGCCTGGATGCTTGCCACCGTAATTGTTTCTGTTATAAACTCTTGAATTATATTCTATTTCTGACACTTCTAGACCAGAGCTATCTTAAGCTGCATGAAGAGCCACCGTTTCTTTCTGGAAAGGTCTTAAGTCACTAGTATAGACAATGCAGAGCACCTGGATCCTGCTGCTTGCCTCTCTGGGCTTCTCTACCCTGGCTGGTGCTGAGAAAGGCCTCGAGTTCCCACGTTATGATGGCAAAGATCGTGTCCTGGACATAAATGAGAAGAACTACCGCAAAGCCCTGAAGAAATACGACATGCTGTGCCTGTTCTACCACGCTCCTCTGCCAACTGCAAAAGAACTGCAGAAACAGTTACAAATGACTGAATTAGTGCTAGAGGTAAGACAAGACAAGAGTGAATGTGTGGTGTTAAAGAATGTTATTTGGAGCAAAACTGCATGGAATTGCCTATAGATGTGCAGTACCCTAACTCTAACGCGAACATGATTCAAATCTTTTATTATTTAAAGGATTTTTTAAATTAAGTTTTAAATGCATGAAATTAAGTTTAAAGTTTAATAATAAAAATAAAGGTAATATTATATCAAATACATTTTTTTGTATGTAATATCAGTGCAGCTAGAGGCCCACAGGCTGCAGCTGACCGACACGTCTCTCTTCACATCTTTTTTCACTTAAGCATTTATCTGGATTAAAACGTGGACATCATCAGTCACCATGTTAATCAGGCACTTCATGTTCAGTGCACCTGATAGCATCTGTGGACTTTGGAAACTGTTCCTAGAGTATTTGCTTTTAGAATTGTGCCATTTATACTACTTGCATCATAATGAAAGCAGAACACTGTCGGTATTTATGGAACGAGAACACTTCTAAAATGATTACATAAGTGTGGCCTCCTTAACTCTAAATTCATGGCTCATAAGTTCACTATCTAGACAACAATACCAGTGTGACTCAGCAGTACTCCATGTACTAATACACTATACTCTAAAACACTGTGACAGTACTAATCATGACTTGCTTTTCCACAGTTAGCTGCTCAAGTCTTGGAGGAAAAGGATATTGGCTTCGGAATGGTTGACTCCCAAAAAGATGCTAAGGTTGCCAAGAAACTAGGTGAAGTGACAAAAAATCTTTATACAGTCTATGTGTGCGATATCTGAAGTAGAATCATAATTGAAATGTTTATACAGAAATGCAGACAATGTAGAAATACATTATACATTATATTGCTAGAAATGTATTCATGAAATGCATAGGCAGTATTGCTCAAGTATTAGTTGTCAAACATTTTAAATACATTTCTATACATAACTATTCAACATAACTATTATGTAACTTTGATATATAGCAACGTCTTAAAACATCTACTGAAATTTTAGAAAAACATCAATGTATTTTGCATAAACAGATATATATATATGATATACTCTGAGATATAACTGTATAGCTTGTATTTATATTGCCTTGATGATTGTTTCTTTGGAAGGTCTGCATGAGGAAGGCAGTGTCTATGTCTTTAAGGATGACCGTGTGATTGAATTTGATGGCCTGCTCGCTGCAGACACTCTTGTGGAATTCCTTTTGGATGTAAAGAACCTGTATTTATTGTAAATCTAGATCTAATTCATTGTAGCGACTTTATATGCAATTGTAACTTTCTGCCTCCATCTTTCCCACATGCTTTAGCTGTTGGAAGATCCGGTTGAGATCATTGACAATGCTTTGGAGCTACAAGCTTTTGACCGTATGGAAGAAGACATCAAGCTCATTGGTTTCTTTAAGAGTCATGACTCTGAGCGTGAGTACATGTGTGCAGACTATAAGGGTCAGTTACATCCTTCAGCTGAGGTTATTTGATCTCTGCACTTTGTAAATACATCTCTCATAGTATGCAAAAAATTATTACCATGCAATAAATGTTAACACATTCATTTTTAACTGTCTGTACATTCCAGTTATGTTTTAAATGCACAATGAAACCTCTTGAGCATTGTGGGCTACTACTCTTTCAAGCTATAGGTGACATTTAAAGGTCATTTATTTCAAGTCTTCACTCTGGCAGTCTACACTGTCAAAATGATCCGAATGGAATTTACAACTTTTGTCTTTTCTTAAATAAACAAACAAATGCTAGCTTCATTATTTTATTCTCTATGATTTCAGATTATCTTGCTTTCCAAGAGGCAGCTGAACAGTTTCAGCCTTTTATCAAATTTTTTGCCACCTTTGAGAAATCAGTGAGTATTGTGTTATTTTGTACACGGCTATCATCGTGTCATTATTTTCTTATGGGGAGTCTTTTGAGAATTCTCGACAGATGGCAGATGTGTCGCTTTAATTGTTGTGTTTCAGGTTGCGAAAGAGCTGACTCTGAAGATGAATGAGGTAGACTTCTATGAGCCCTTCATGGAGGAACCGATCACCGTTCCAAACAAACCACACTCAGAAGAAGAGTTGGTGGCCTTCATATCCGAACACAGGAGGTAATCAGTGAAAGCTAATCTAATAATATTCTGAATAATTGTTAGACAGGCATTTGATACTGGTCAGATGCATACTGATGATAACTATTGACCTCCACAGACCAACTCTGAGAAAGCTCAGGGCAGAAGATATGTTTGAGACCTGGGTGAGGAATATTTTTTAAATGAAAAATGTAATTGTATGATTGCTATATTTTATTATTACTGTCATAATTCATTACATGAATTTCTGGAAGACAATTTTGATTGGTCAGTCTCATTATCTAGTGGTCAGATACTTCAAACTGCGGACTCATTTTTTAGTTTTATACAAACATGACTGGTGCCTGTTATTAATTGTCATAAAAATGACACATTATTAATGTTATTGTATTATCACTGGACTGTTTATATTGTAATACTGTTTTTTTTCTTCTAATATTTGCACCCAGTTTAAGATATCCAGTTATAAAATAATTGAAACCCAAATCAATATTTTATGTCCGCATTGCCAATGCACTGATTTATTGAGTGGCCATATGATAAGTGGAAAAGTGAAAAGTCAGCTTTACTGCAAAATAAATCCCCATTTGAACAGCAGAAAAATACCTGTAGATATCATAAAGCAATGACACTCAAATAAAATTTCCCTTTTACAGGAGGATGATTTGAACGGAATTCACATTGTAGCCTTTGCAGAAGAGGAGGACCCAGGTATGTACAATTTCAGGGCAGCTCTTCATTCCTTATAAAGCCGAATGATATTCTTTCGGAGAGAACAGCATAAAAAAAAACTGACCTTGCATATGGTTTTTTTAGATGGTTTTGAATTCTTGGAGATATTAAAGGAGGTGGCCAGAGACAACACACACAATCCAGACCTGAGTATTGTGTGGATTGACCCAGACAACTTCCCACTGGTGACTAAAATAAGTCTGGATAGATGCATTACAATATTGCCTATTGACAAAATATTGACAAACCTGAAAGAAAAATTCTTTTGTTGATTGAACGTTGCACGTTTCCTTTCTTAGCTCATTCCTTACTGGGAGAAGACCTTCAAGGTTGACCTCTTCAGGCCACAGATCGGTGTAGTTAATGTTACAGATGTAAGTGCACTATCGTTTTTAACCAGATCTGCTTAATTCATTATAAAAGCCACTTTCTCATCTTTGGATCTGTCCCACTGTCACGGCCTCTATGACAGGCGGACAGTGTCTGGTTGGAGATATCTGATGATGATGACCTGCCATCGTCTGAAGAGCTGGAAAACTGGATAGAAGATGTGCTCTCTGGAACAGTGAATACAGAGGATGATGATGATGATGATGATGATGACGACGACGATGATGAAGACGATGACGATGATGACAATGATGATGACGATGATGATGATGACGATGATGAAGATGATGACGATGATGACGATGATGATGAATGATTCATATACTGTGAACCTCAACGAATCTGCTAAAAATAACTTTTTTTCAGCTAAATCATTTTGTACATTTTGCGCACTGCATAAATTGAAATCATACAAGTCAAAGAATTCTATTATTTATCTAGGCGAAAATAATTTATTTTCATCACCTCCAAACTGGAAATATACTTGATAAAGGGATTCAAATGAAATTCTGCAGTGCAAGTTTGTCACTGCATCAGTATTTACTCTCCTGTACAGTTTCTATGTAATCAATCACACAAGGCAATAAAACTTTATAACAGGTTTAGGAATTGTGTTCCTGTTTAAACATATAAGGCCTCATTGGTTTCATATTAATATGATTTGACAAAAATCGGCTGAATAGACTACTCATCTAAGCACACCAGTCTCTGCAGAGATTTGCAGTACTGGATATAAACTGCCTTAAAAATGTAATAAGCATGTCATGAAATAAATTTGTGTCCCTATAAACCACAAATACCACCACACACACGCACACACACAATTTACTTATATTTTATACACGATTAATTCCACAACACACAAGATTTTCTTTTTATGAATGTTTTATTGATTTGACAAATGTTTCAGAGTAAGCGCTGAGAAGAAATTAAGGTTAAGAACATATTTAAGAAAAGTTTAATTTTAGAATACATTTTTTATAAGGATAAGACCAGAATAGAACCTTTTAGCACTAACAAAGCTTATTTGGACTGAACAGGGCAAATCGTTCCAGCAACAGTTAGCTGTGGGGAGAAAAGTTATCCTATAATCATTACGGTGGTGTTAGAGTTCAAATAAAATGTTATGTTTAATGGAAGTACATTGTGACATCTAAAAGAGCCATTTTACATTACTGCATTTATTAATTAATGTGGAAAATACTATTTTAAAAAAAGACTGCATTCTTACAGTTCAGGTTGATGTTGATCTCCCCACAGTTCTCAACACTAGTTGGTGTAATAATGTGGACTTCCATCACTCCACATCCACTGTCCTTCCTAAAATTGGAGGGAATGATGATGAAGAGTGCACTACTGTACTCAGACTCCTAATTCTTTAGGTCACAAAACTACTTGTTAACCATCATGATTACCAACCCAACAACGTGTGGTAGAAGAAGGCAACAGACTCAGCAGAAAGTCGTTTTCTGCTTTACTGTGCACAGGTGCAAGATTTGCATCCAGACTTTGGCAGTTTCTCTAGAAGAGACAAATTGTTATTGACAATCTAAAACCTAATCATTAAAAAAAAAAAAAGAAAACAAAATTTTGCCCCATTGGTTATTTGTTCAGAATTAGTTTTCTGTATTTTTCATTGTCAGAAAAGCAAATTTTATTATAGTAAAATTATTGTAATTGTAACTAACATTTTATTACTGTAATTGTAAGTAAAAAATTACCTCTGCTGTGATCCAGTTAACCGACTGAGGAAAGAACTTATAGAACAAAATTTGTTCATCCATAGGGACATTTTTGAAGTATATCAGCTGCATCCATTACATAAATGTTAGGGCTCTTGTAATATTTTATTATTATTATCTTATATAGATTATTTTATGTCTGTCATTGCATGCTGCAGATACATGGCCAATGTAGATCTCTCATTTAATCATGCTTAAATTAGTCAATAAAATATTTCCTGTTATTCTTCTTCTGCCACAAAATTGTGAAGGTTTGTCAGAACATGCGTTTAAAATGTGATAGCACGGGTTTTTACTTTCTGCATTCCCCACGGAGAACACAATAAAAAGAAGCAGCAGATTTCTCAGCATTGCCATGATAAACCTAAAAAATAACAAACAGTAAAGTTGTCTGCATTTACATACTGCACTCTCAATGTATTTTAAATACAGAGTTATTCAGTAGAGCTCTGTGCCAAAAGCTCACCTTGGTTTTCAGATCGTTGCAGTGAAGAATTCAGTGAAGATTTTATGAAGCCCCAGAAAGAGCCCTGTATTTATTACTTAGCGTCAAGTGTGTACCAAGATGATACAGGAAGTGACTGTTTGGAAATAATATGTAGATAGCATCTAAATTGAGAAGCACTTTTATTTACCATTAGCATCAAATATCTAGAAGGAAATGTGGTTGCTCAAGATAAAACGATAAGCAGACACCCATCTTTGCCCTAATATCCTAGAGCTGTAATGATCTGTGTACATTTTTACACACCAAATATTTAATCATCGAGTGATACGAGACAAGTCTGTGAACTATAAACAATATCAATAAAGAGCACATTACTGAGAGGTATTTTAATACTGAAAACTACACATCTCCCATATGTCAAAGATTTTTTATATGTTGCAGTTAATGTGACGATAATGTCAAAAAGCAAACTCCTATCAATGTGTACAGTGTGTATTTTCTATATTATACACCTACTGTTTCAACTGGCAGCCTTTTGGATGCCATGTTTATGTGTTAAATAAATAGTTTTCTTCAAAAAAGAAAGAAACTCACGCAGCTTTAGAACTACACCAGGGGTGTAAATAATGGTTGATTTTTGGGGGAAGATTTACCCCTTTCCGTTTATGTTAATAAATTATTTAAAAAAGATGGATGGTATATCTGGATTTTGAACCCATGCAGGTCCCAGACATTTTGCCAAAGTAAAATTTTTTTTTCTCAGGTTAGTATTCTATTTTCTTTGTAAGCTTAAGGAAAATTCTATACACATCGGATGTAAAACATGTTATTAAAGGTGGTGGTGAAGGATAGAAATAAAATTAGTAAGACAGCAACTCACACTCTTAAAAAGGTAGCGTATGGAAATTATTGTAATCATTTTCATTTTTTTTTTATTTTCAAATTTTTAATTAATTAAAAAAGGTGGTTGCAATAAATTTATTTTAGCTACAATTAATGACATTTTGTTCACAGTTAGTCAACTTAGTTCAATTTTTTGAAAATTAAATGAATATTTTTTATAGTATTAGCTTACACATGAACTAGATACATAATGAAAAATTAAAGGCCTACTGTAAATATCAAAAGGATATTATCTAAAAAAAGATCTGAGAGACTGTCAAACCAACAAATAATTAGCAGAGATCCATGTCATTGATAATGGAGATAATATTGTTTGTAAAGTCAACAGTTAAAGACACTTCAAGTGTTTAAATAATTATGTCTGCATGCAAAGTTTGGATGATTAAAAACTCTGATTAACAATCTCCTTTTAATTGCTTGGTGTTTTTTGCACTAAACTTTGGACACGTTCTTACTCGCTAAAACACAGTTTTCTCCGTGATGACCTTGTGATGCAACCTTTTTGCGAAACAAAAAACAGAATTCTCTGCGTAACAAACAATCCAACAGTAAGTGACTGGATTTTCTTTTTCAAGCACTAATCCATCAGTATGTCACACTAACTCCTCATATATGCAAACACTAAGTACTTTTCAGTGGTCATTGCATGCATGACACAAAATGCATGCAATGACCACGTTTCTCAAAATTCACAAACACTTTTGTCATTCATACTTCACAACCTGAACAATTTTGAACTGAACCTGAATACATTTTTCAAATGCTAAGACACTACTTTCAAAACTAAACTAACACATTTAAAGCAGAAGAGTGGTCAACTGTCCATTTCTGCAGGAATTGTATTGAAATATAAAATCTTAGCAGAATATTTATTTTGAAACTGAATAATAATTATTTCAAAACACAAGTCATGAGGCTGGAGCCTTTCCTGGGTCATAGACAGAACAAAACTCTGGACAGATGACCAGTCCTTCACACTCATTCATATTCAAACTCACTTACAGTTCACCTCTACTTTCTCTGGACTGTGAGTGAAACCAATATCAACACAGACAGACATACAAACATACAAACTCCACATAGAAGGGTCTCCTGCAGCAGCTGGGACAGTACAGTATGCTAAAATAGTACGTAAAATTAAATGAAGTTATTATTATTCAGTAATGAAACAAATCATTTGTAGAATCTTCATATATTTTGTAATGATCCCTGTTTTTCGTGTTTTTTAAATCAGTGTGTTAACAATACTTCATAGCAATAAAAAAACTGTAAGACCAACCAATTAAGGATTTAAATAGGCTACAGATCAAGATATAGTGACTTAAGTGCATTTCTTAAATTTTTATTAGATGTTTTAGTTTTGCAACGATACACATCTCCAATAACTTTGTACAGTATTTTTTTTGCTTTAGTTTTAATTTCATCTCTTGAAACTGAAACTTCCTGTTTTCTTAATTCTTTAAATCGTTGAATTAAGTTGAAAAGACAAGTCTTATAATAGCTGAATCTGGCAACGCGTAGGCTGCTTTCATGCTCTCTCTCACAACTCTCTCAAAAGACTCGTCCATTCCTCCGGCATCTTGCAGGGATCATTTCATACCAGGGACGTTAAACATTCCTGCAGTCCACAGTCTACACTGAATCATACAGACGTTCGTATGAGGAGTTTAACAGCAAATTAGTCATTCAGAGAAGAAATGACCCTCTCTCTTAATGTCTTAAAGACCAAAGAAATTGTGGACTTCAGGACCTCTGAAGGTCTGAACAGACTCAAGCCGTGAAGAAGGCTTGTCAGTGCCTCTTCTTCTTGAGAAGGAAATTTAGATTTTTTGCATTTGTAGTGCCTAAAATCCAAATATGCATGTAGGAAACATGGGAGTAGTCTTTTTATTATGATAAATTTAATTCTGTGGTATTTTCAGTTAAGAAATATCGCAAAAATAAAACATTTTGATGATTTGAGGTGGTCACAGAATGTGGTTGTAGTAAATAGAGTAAAAAAAAAAACATTATTTTAATTCTGAAGCATCAACACACGTATGCCACAGAAATAACATTAATCCACAGCAAAGTGAAAGAGGAAACTGAATGCATATAAAGACAGGGAAACAATCAAAAAGAACTAAAACAGGTGAACAGACACAGGTGGAAACTAATTAACTAATTAAATGATCACTAAATGAAGACAGGAAGGACCAAATAAGGACATAAGAGACGCATTTTAAAGATTTATGGTATTTTTTAAAGCCTATCTGAATATATTTTAGACATCCAGTTTTATTCTACAACACGGCCATTGAGGTCATCTGAACAATTCATATCAAGGCTGGGAGCTGGAGAGGAGCGCATGGTCGACGACCAAAACCGCCGGCCGGAACGAGGGCAGGGACCGCGAGAGCGGTGAGGACTGACACCCCCGAGAGAAGGAAGGAGCCGGTGGGATGCCGGGCGGGATGGACGGATGGTCACAGGGCAGGACGGCGATGGGCGGACGGAGGTTTGGCAGGAGCGAGGGGTCTACTAAATCCCACTGATAAAGATAGTGTCTTAGAAGCACCTGCCACTGGATATTAGATGTTGTACATCACTAAGTCATTTTAACTAAATGCACTGTGAAAATACTGACTCTCTTAAGCAAACAGTTTAGGTCAATATACACATATTTAAAACTGCTTCTATGAAAATAATGTTCTATGTGAGGAGTGATGCCTTTGTGGATCAAGGCGCAGTAATTTATTACAAATGAAACAACACATTAAATAATTTTAATTATAGTCAATTAAATGTGCTTTTCCTATATTTAATGCATTAAATTTATAACTAAATTTGTTGTTACAACTATTTTCCAATAAGCTCTTGCATAGTAATGTCATAAAGCTTGTATTTTAGTGTTTTAATATGAATATTTTTTTTCTTTTATTTACTCCTGAGAATTGCAAAATACTAATTGCCTTTTGACCTTCTAATAACCATATTACCGCAATAATGTTATGAATGGTTTTGATTTAACATCACAACACACAATCTTTGTTTTAATGCATTTAATGATTAGAGTCTCAGTACTGAAAATCGATTAAAGTTAAAAACACTTGTCAAGATCAGAAATTGTAAAAATAAATGCAGTCAAAGTAACTGTGGGGCAGGATGACTGCGTGATCTTACAGGTCTTTAGCACAAATATAGGGCATTGAGGTTGCACAGGATGCATCGTTCCAGCAACGGTTAGCTGTAGGGTGGAAAAATGAAATAAGTTATTATGTGTTATACAATTAGCCATGTTGATATGAAGTTATGGGATTGTAAATAATGATTGAAAGCAAAAACCACAGTGCATTCTTACAGGTCCAGTTGATCTCTCCACAGTTCTCAGTACCCAGATTGTTAGGTTCGGTTGGGCACCAGCTGGTGTATTCATATGGAGTACCATCACTCCACACCCACTGTCCTTCCTAAAAATTGAGGACAGCGATTTTGAGTGCACTACTGCAGACTCCATAAAAGGGTAATTTAGTTTGATTTTGAAGAAGTCAAACTGTCTTCGTTAGAAACTTTGTCTCATTAGATAACACAATTGAACTTACTTGTACTCCATCATGACCACCAATCCAACAACGGGATGAGCTAGGCACCAGACTCAGCAGAAAATCATTTTCCAGTTTATTGTGCACAGATGCAAGATTTGCATCCAGACTCAAGCAGCTTTTCTAAAAGAGATTTAAAAAAATATATTATTATTATTAATGTTATTGCAAACAACATTTTAAGGCATTTTCAAATGAAATAAAATTGTAAAAGAATTTTCAATTTAAAAATAAAAATTAAAAAATTGCCAATACTTTACCTCTGCTGCGATCCAGGTTGCTGACTGAGAGAAGAACTTATAGCATCGGACTCCAAAATTGGTCCATCCAAAGGGGCATTTTTCATCTATATCAACTGCATTCAGCACAGTGTAAATGTTAATCTTGCAATATTCACATCATACACTTATAATTATGCAAATAGACAGAAATATTTACATAAAAAAAATAATGTATATTTCTTTCCATCCCTCTCCACAAAACATAAAAGGTTTGGCAGAACAAGCTTTTAAAATCGAATAACGGGGATTTATATAAATAAATGTCTTGTTTACCATTGGCATTCCCCACAGAGAACACAATGAAAAGAAGCAGCAGACTTCCCAACATCGCCATGATGAACCTGAAGATTAATAAGCAGGAAAAGTTAACCGCTTGTACTCATATGCTGCACAATGTGGATTCTCAAAGTATTTTAAAGAAAAAGATTTTTACTAGGTTTCTGTATTAAAAACTCACCTTGGTTTTCAGATCGCTGCTTTCAGAATCTCAGAGGTAAGTTGTGATGTTCCAGAAAGAGCCCTGCTTTTATACTTGATGTCAAGTCACAAGGATGACAGATGATCTGTGAAGTTGATCCATATCCAAATATGGCAGATAGTGATAAGATGAGACTGTCAAAAAATACAACATTATCTTAAATAAATATTTATTTTATATATATATAGTTAAGTTAAATATTAGTTATAAGGGAAATTCTCTTCCTGTACTCGTAGAGAGAAAAAAATATTTGCATAAATATAAATCTTATATAAATATTTTTGGAAACATCCAGTGCTCTTTTAAACTTCGTGAAAATCCCTTTTGATACTTTTGTATCAACTATATCTGCTTGTTAATTTGAGGCATAATACATACTATTTTTAGTTTTCCGAGCCTCCATTCACTTTTGGGTAAGAATACTATATTGGCAGTCGTTCGTGAGCACTTTCCTGTTTTAGCACACCTTAAGATTTTAAAAACTCACAACGTATAAATACAGTCTTTGGGGTGTCATTTATTTATCATCGTTATTATGGTTTTCGATACTTTTACTGCACCACTTGTCGTTTGCTTTTGGAATATGATAGAATGCTTGAACCCAGAAAACAATGACATGTGATGTAAGATTTTGTAGTAAACTAAAGGCAATTTGTCTAAAAAAGCTGGGTTGTATGATTCTTCCATTCCACTTTACATATACACATGATACATAATCATGAAAAATAATGCTGTAAATATAATCTAAGTGTCTCTCTCGTCTGAGGTGTGGTTTATTTGTACAGTAGAAAAAGCAGAACTGAGAAAACGTGTTTGCAAGAAAACCAGTAAAACCAACAGAACTATATTTATGCTGGACGTGGTCCATGAGAATCTCTGATAATGGAGATGGTAATATATGTTCAAGTAAACATCTACAGACTTTTTATTTAAATAATTATTTAAATATTTGCTAAATGTGCTTGCATGCGAGCTTTCTCTGGCCTCAATCCAAAGGTGTTTGCCGGCATTAGATGAAGATTTTGTGAAAATTCTAACTGGTTTAGATGGTTTCAATAAGTAAATTTACAATACAAAAATGTAAAAGAAAAATATGCTTTTGTCTAAGTCACTTGTCAAAAGGATTTATTTCATGTCAAATTGATCAAATTTTAGAAACTTCCTTATGTTAAGTTTTAGATTTTGTTAATATATATGTTTTCTGAGGAAGGATATTAACGTTAACAGTGATAAAATATTGACAATTTGGTAAGTCTAGCGAATATGTCAACTTTAGTAATCTTGGTTGCATTATAGGCCAAAATATTTTTATAGGTAAAAAATATATTTTGAATAGGTGTGTAAAGTCATGTAAATTTTGATTAGGAATTCCAATTAATTTCCAAATTAAAATGATCACCCTTATCCCCTTGTTAGTGGGGATTTTGGAGTGAGCAGGGCTGCATTTTTCACACCCATGGCATGTTCCCTCAGTCACAGTCACCATGACACGTCACCACCCGATCAATCAAAGACTCATTACACCCGTGAACCACCCCCCAAATACAAAATCACCATCACCTGTACCAGCAATCACGTTCACACTACTTATGCTCACCTCAATCACTTCCTCGTCGGCTGGTATCAGCGTTACATGGACACGCTTACCCTAGCTTCTCTCCTGCGTTCTTCTGATTCCCCGTCGTCATCTGGAAATCAGTGTGATTACCTACGGATGAAACCCAAGCCTGGTTTAAGGAAAGTGTACTTTACTGGTCTTGGAAATTATTGTGAACTTGAACTTCCTTACTGCCTTTTTCGGAAGTTATCACTGCTTGAACACGTTACTCACCTTGTGACTATAAATAAACATTCTTAACTAATGATTGCTTCTCCCTTTTATGTGTGGTCGTGCCAGGATATCACCCCGTAAACAAAGTTTAATCCGCATTCGAAAGGGGGACGAATGGTTTTATTACTCCCGCTGGTCACTACGAATACCAGGTCATGCCCTATGGGCTCGCCAATAGTCCATCCATTTTCCAGAGCTTTATGAATGAGATATTCAGAGACTAACTCCACAAGTTCACGATTGACGCTGTTGACAGTGGAGTCAGAGCTATACAATCTCTGGTCTGATGAACCCCGTTCCCTTCACCCTTGTGCGTACTTCTCCAAAAAATTAACATCTGCGGAGCGCAACTATGTTATCAGAGACCACAAGCTCCTTGCCATGAAGCTTGCCCTCAAGGAATGGCGGCACTGGCTGGAGGGAGCTCAATTTCCATTCACCATAATTACTGATCATAAGAATCTCCAGTACCTGCAGAAGGCCAAGAGACTAAGTCCGGATGCTCAGTCTGCACCACCACCACAACACCACGTCATCTGCCCGAAGGTAAACTCCAGCCATTACCCATCCTTTGCCAACTCTGGACCCACATTGGAGTGGACTTTACCACCATCGCAAGGTTATACCACTATTCTAGTGGTGGTCGACAGATTCTCCTGCAAATTGATTCCGTTGAAAGGTCTTCCCACAGCTATGGAAACTGCAAAAACTCTATTCATCCATGTGTTTCGAAACTCCGAGCTACCCAAAGATATGGTTTCCAATTGACGGCCCCAATTCGTTTCCAGGGTATGGCAAGCCTTCTTCCAACTCCTGGGAACCTCAGTTAGTCTTTCTTCAGGTTACCACCTGCAGTCTAATGGCCAGACTGAGCGCAAGATACAAGAGATCTCTCGATACTTACAGAAGTACTGCTCCCAACATCAGGAAACCTGGAGCCAGTATTTACTGTGGGGTGAGTATGCCCAAAATTCACTACGTCAAACTTCCAATGGTCTAACTCCTTTTCAGTGTATTCTAGGTTATCAGCCACCACTGTTTCCATGGTCCGAAAAAGTCTCTGAAGTGCCTGCGGGAAATCACTGGTTCCAGGAGAGCAAGAGAGTGTGGGACTCAGCAAAGTACATCTACGCCACCTGCGCTCTCTGGTTTTTAATCTATGCATCTCATACTATAACGCGATGCTCAACAGACTGAGCTATCTGAGGCCTGAATTACATCACAGATACATTTTTTACAAAATGGTGTAAGGACAGCACAACGCTCTGATGAGTCGTATTTCAGCGATTTGTGCAAACGACCTATTTAGACTTATTTGGAGGACTTATTTTGGGTTGGAGGACATTTAGTTACCACTTATATTACACTTGTGTGTACAATTGTATGAAAGATGGTTTCAAGTGTGTTACAAGTGGTAACCAAATTAATTTTTAAAAACAAAGTATGTTAAAAGTGCATTTTAGTTCATATTCATGGTGTCTAAAAATAGCACAGTTAAGTACACTTAGATGATCTCAGGTTTATCTTAAGAAGTACTAAAGAATCATTGAAATAATGGGGTATAATTAAGAGTTATTTGTTTTTCTTTTTTTCTGGATACCTTGAAATGGATTAATTTGAATATGAAGATACAATACTTGCATTATCAATAATGTAGCTACATTAAATCTAGTAGTGATCCTGAAAGGTAGTTTAAAAGAACTATTGCATTATTATATAATGTTTGAACTACACTGATAAAGTTGCTGCCAAAACCGAAGAGATTAAGAAATTCAAATAAAAAATTGTGAATTAACAAAATAGTTATACTTAACATTAAATGTAATAATATTAATTTGATTATTACCAATTTAATTTAAAACTAACTTTAATCAACTTGCAAATATACTCACCAGCCACTTTATTAGGTATACCTAGTACCGGGTTGGACCCCCTTTTGCCTTCAGAACTTCCTTAATCCTTCGTGGCATAGATTCAACAAGGTACTGGAAACACTCCTCCGAGATTTTGAGAGTTTGTGCAGTTGCTGCAAATTTGTCGGCTGCACATCCATGATGTGAATCTCCAGTTCCACCACATCCCAAAGGTGCTCTATTTGATTGAGATCCGGTGACTGTGGAGGCCATTTGAGTACAGTGAACTCATTGTCATGTTCAAGAAACCAGTCTGAGATGATTCACGCTTTATGACATGGCATTATCCTGCTGGAAGTAGCCATCAGAAGATGGGTACACTGTGGTCATAAAGGGATGGACATGGTCAGCAACAATACTCAGGTAGGCTGTCACGTTGACACAATGCTCAATTGGTACTATTGGGCCCAAAGTGTGCCAAGAAAAATATCCCCCACACCCCTACACCACCACCACCAGCCTGAACCGTTGATACAAGGCAGGATGGATCCATGCTTTCATGTTGTTGATGCCAAATTCTGACCTTACCATTCGAATGTCGCAGGAGAAAACGAGACTCATCAGACCAGGCAACATTTTTCCAATCTTCTATTGTCCAATTTTAGTGAGCCTTTGTGAAGTGTAGCTTCAGTTTCCTGTTCTTATCTGACAGGAGTGGCACCCGGTGTGGTCTTTTGCTGCTGTAGCCCATCCACCTCAAGGTTGGACGTGTTGTGCATTCAAAGATGCTCTTCTGAATACCTTGGTTGTAACATGTGGTTATTTGAGTTACTGTTGCCTTTCTATCTGCTCGAACCAGTCTGGCCATTATACTCTGACCTCTGGCATTAACAAGGCATTTGTACCCACATAACTGCCGCTCACTGGATATGTTCTCTTTTCGGACCATTCTCTGTAAACCCTAGAGACGGTTGTGCGTGAAAATCCCAGTAGATCTGCAGTTTCTGACCAGCCCGTCTGGCACCAACAACCATGCCACATTCAAAATCACTTAAATCTTAATTCTTTCTTCCCAGTTATGATGCTTGGTTTGAACTGCAGCAGATCATCTTGCCTATGTCTACTTACCTAAATGCATTGAGCTGCTGCCATGTGATTGGCTGATTAAAAATCTGCGTTAACGACAGGTGTACCTAATAAAGTGGCCGGTGAGTGTATGTGTGAAAGTAATTTACTATCACTATTGATTGAACGTACGGGTCTCCAATTTTCTAGATTTAATAGATCTTTACCTGGTTTATGAATCAGTGTTATCAACATTGGCGACATTACTATATTTTGCAGTATTTCTTTAAAGACACTCTCAGAAACTCACAGGTCAGCCCATCATTACCTGGTGCTTTATTATTTTTTAAGTTTTTCAATACATTCATGGATTTCTTCAAGAGTCATGTCTTGTTCACATATGGAGTTTGGAATGAAGTCAAGTGTTTTCCATTCACTCAGAGCCATTCAGAAACCATTCTTAACGGCTCTGAATTCACCCAAGAACATTTGCGTAAATAGTCTATCTATCCATTTTAATCCGGTACTAAAATAAATAAAAAATAACTCAAAATTTAGTTATACCATCCAGCAAGTAGATAGGTTACTCAATGCAAGGCTCAAGTTATAGTCTACTAAAACTCTTATAAAATACAAATGTTTGTTACATTTTACTTTCAAGACAGTTAGAAAGCATAAACTTTACCCTTTACCGCAAATACTGAAATATCAGATTTAGACTATCCACGGATTTTGCATGCAGCTTCAATTTGAGGCCAAAGTCTGTTCCATGTGTCTTTATCTTTAGGTTATCTTTATCTCTATCTATTTGGTCTTATCCAAACTTTAAATTTCTGGACTGAAGGTATTCTGATCCCCTCGAGTTCAGTCAGTGGCGTTTTTACCCACCATGCAATTGCGAGCTTGGGGCGCCCCCTACTGGCCACAAGCGTTTACCTGTATTTGATTATTGCTTTGATTAACGTGCGGCCCGTTTATGTAGAAAGAAATAACCATGACCACTTTCATCTGAAATGAAAGAAAACAAAAAAGAGGGCAAATCAAAAATCAGCATGAAACATCTGAAGAGGAATTCAACCCAGATGCACACTAAACAAGCTGCTCACCGTGTCCCTAGTATAAAGCAAGCTGCATTCTGCAGGTTATTTTATACATGTTTTTTTTTTTATTGTTGTTATTGATGGGCATATTTTAAGTTATGAAACTTGCGGGTTGTATTAAGGATACCAAGACCTCTTCTGTGTCAAAAAATGGCATGTTTATGTTTATGGCATGACCCCTTGAAAGGAAACATGCAAGTTTAACTCAAAGGGCGTTAGATATTACATTTATATTTTGATCTAATCGGTAATTAGTTTAACAGGCTGTAAGCATCAACTAGTCGGGTTATCAGACTATCCAAAATATAGGGCCTTGGCTAGTAGAAAACATAATAAAAACATCAGCTACAGACGTTAACTTCTAAGCACATAAGACACGTCTTTTTATATGCTAAGAAGGCTTTATCAAATAGTTCTAAATGTTGAGAAGTCTTGGAGAACAAATAAAAATGGTCAAATTGTCTTCCCCAATATTCCAAGATCCTTGCACGGCTCTGTTGCACTCCATTATGTTGTGCTGTTTGTTGTTTGGATGGCAAAAGTTGCATTTTGGGGGCTGGTCTGCCTCAGCAGTCTTGTTACGTTTGTCAATTAAAAAAGATTAAAATGGCCAATCAAATCAAAGCAGGGGATGTTTACTTTTCAAAGAAGCAGAGCACAAATTCCATAAGTAGCAACACTTTCAATTTTCTGTTTTGATTTTTATCACTGGATATTACTGTCAGTCTGCCAATAAACTGAAAACTAGACATTTTTCTTCAAGTTTTGCCGTTATGAAACATTCACATGATTCATGTCATTTTTAACTATGTGATGAGACCCGAAACATTTAGTTTTCAACAAACTGGTCAAAAACAGTCAATTTATTATTAATACTACTAGAAATTAAACAATCATTCACCGTTAAACTGCCAATCATGTCAAAAATTAAATTCATACTTGGGTGAGAATGACTGGTCTGCTCAATTTTTAATCATAAATCACCATGCCCTGTGCATCCTTTCAGCCGAATCTAAACAATCCATTTCAATCCCATTCAACTTTCCAAAATGTTGTATTTTTATGTCCACAGTGGAAGTTATGGTGATTACAGTAATAAAACAAAAATGCACATGCAGAGGTGTACACAAAATGATTGCAAACTAAGCACACTAATAGCCCAAATAAATATACATACCACACATTTTTTACACATACTGGACAATATTCCATATTTACATATGTATATGCATACAGATATATGGGTAACATAAGAAATTCCAGTTTGAAAGTGACTATTAATTCACCAAAAATCATAACATGTTCTTGCTGAACATATAGAAATACCCAATTATTTTGTCCAACATAAAGTGTGATACAGTCAAAACGTGGCACAAAGGCCCTTTAGATCGTTGACTAGTCTTACCAGAAAACAGTTCCACTATTTATTACAGTAAAAAGCAAAACACAGTTACATCTGAAGTGTGAAATCTGGTTTATTTTATACGTTTTTGCCCAAAGAAATTAGATTTTCACTAGCTATGTCTTCCAAAGGGTTTGCATTACATTGACACAATGAAGCAAAGCATTGATTCTTTAAAGAAACATTTTTTACATTGAACTTTAAGTTTACGTTTTAGTTAAGAGTTGCTCTCTATTGATACAAACAGCTTCTTCTGTAAAATAATTCTGCAATATTTCACCTTTATAAACAGAACATTAACACATAATTAAATGTTTTGTAGGTTTCTGGCTTGTAACAGTTTATGGCATAAATTGTTGATAATTCCTGACAAACCGAATGGAATGGGCTTACAGAACTCACAATGCGCAATGGACAAATATATGCTGCAACATTGCTAGAAAATAATAATAATAATATAAAACATAATTGTTCTTCATCATTAAATACAAAACAAAATAATAATAATAAAAATCATATATTATCTTCAGTGGAAAACTTCACTAGAGCGGTAAAAAAAAAAAGGCATTACAGTTTTTTCCCTTTTTTGCTCCATAAGCAAAAAATGTCAAGCTTGGACAAAAACGCAGTCAATAGCAAGGATTATAAATGTTTTAGGCAGCACTAATGGGCTTGTATTTTACAAACACAAGTCTCTGCTTTAATGATGATGCACACGCACTTAAAAATAACCTTATTCACAATATAATTAATACACAAAAAAAGAGGCAAACTACAAATCACAATTTATTAATCACAAAGGAACAGCTGTTTTTCCTCACAATATATTACCCATTTTTTTTTCCAAACATATAAAAATGATAGAATTCAAAAAATCCAACGTCATATTGTGTATACGTTTGGCTTTTGTGGCATTGTTATTGATAAATCTGACTCTCTAATCAATGTTTCTGACCTTACTATGTCTTACAGTATTCCATCCCTGATGCCGGGAAAAAAATGTCTCGCAAATATAAATATCCTAAACAATGTCTACTTGCAAAATCTTTACCCATGATGCCTCAGTCCGATGCTTATTACAGCCAATAATTAGCTTTTGCTGTTTGCAGAAAATAACACACAGACAAGCAGCACAAACACACAATCACCAGTCAGCACAAGGTAATCAGATACATACATTACATGTACAGTATATATTTTTTGTTTGTTTTTTTTTTTCCCCCCTCTTCTGTTCTTGGTAATAACAAATATCGTATCAAAATACATCCATTATGTAAAATGCCATTTATAAACTGTGAAAAAGTGAAAAAGAATCTCAAACAAAATAGTACTAGTCCAAAAATTTACATGTGTAGAAAAACCAAACAGACAAAAGCAACCGAATCCATCAGACGGAGGTCTCGGACTGTAGTTGTAGTACAAACTTGTGGGACTTGGGGTGGACGTACTCCTCACTGAGTTTGAGGTGAGGGATAGCTTTACTGGTGACCACTAAGCTGAAGTCAGAAGATTTGAGCTGGAACTCAGAGCCGTGACGGAGAGGACTGGTGACCGCCGCTTCGCTGACCAGCGTCCACTGCCGGGTCTGCCTGCACTCCCTCGTGTACTGCAGTGTGGGCCCAGCCATCAGATAACTCTCCAGAAATGCCTAGCAGGGAACAACAGCATCCAGATCTGTTCACTGATCCGCTCGTCTTATAGTATCCCACAGTGAGTTAATAGGAATCAGATGTTGTGTGTAATATTTGCGACTTGGAACGTTTTAATAAGATTGTAACATTGCAAAAGAATATCAAAGAGAACTAGATTTGAATTTTTAGAATAAACCAAAGGCAGTTTTCTGAAATTACATACTGCATCACATCACATTATCATGTGTTTGCTCCCCGTGTTGTAATTCGGAGGTTGGTTTTCTTGCTACTGCTGGCTTTTGGCAAGTTGGGGGCGGAACGACTCTTAACTTTCAAAAATGTATCCGGATGACTGCACAGATACGAAATTTAGTTGGATGATAGCACTGTTGTCTTCTATAGAGTTGCATCTGGCAACGCTGACACTTACTGACTCAAGATGAGTAACACATTACATTCCTGTATATACCTAAATTTGACACGCTTCTAAATTGATTAACTTTACACTTTACACATTTGATCTTTTACAGTTTTACAGTAGAATCTCTATAATTGGGTTTCCATGATTGATTCTGTTACTCTCCTGTTTATTACTGTAAAGCAGCTTTGGTACAATTTCTATAGAATTTGGTACAATTGCTATAGAAATGATAAGATGCATAATAAATGCTGTCTAGAACAGATGTCTCAAACTCAGTTCCTGTAGGGCCACAGCTCTTCAGAGTTTAGCTCCAACCAGCTTCTACTCACACCTGCTTAGAAGTTTCAAGCAATCCTGAAGTCCAGGATTAGCTGAATTAGGTGTGTTTGATTAGGGTTGGAGCTAAATTTTGCAGATTAGCGGCCCTCGTGGTATTGAGTTTGAGACCAAACTACTGGTGTCCCGCAGAGTTTATGTCCCACCCCAGTCAAACACAGCTGAGGCAGCTAATCAAGGTCTTGCTAGGTACACTTGAATCTTCCAGGCAGGTGTGTTGAGGCAAGTTGAAGCTAAACTCTGCAAGACACCGGCCCTCCAGGATCAAGTTTGATCACCCCTGGTCTAGAAGGTATTATATTTGCTTTGAAATGTTCTTTGTGACTGTTAAAAATGGGATATTAACTTGATAATAGTAAATTAAAGTGCACTCCATAATCTCACAAGTCACTTGGGTTCTTCACGGCTATTGATTTACAATACTATGAATTCAGTAGTATACTACTTTTTGTGTTTTTAAACTCAACAATCATAACATGCTGCCAATGTATGCTTCAAAATGTCCTTTTCTTTCATGAGGTCTGCAATTTACATTCAAAACGTTCAAGTATTATCAATTCATATTTACCACCTTGCTTTACTTACGAAATGAATACCCTCTTAAAGAACCCACACAAAAATTGTGTAAGCTTTCAAATTAGTGAATTTTAAAGTTTAATTGGTTGTTGTTCTGAATATATTTAGACTTAAATACAAGATCCATATTTGTCATAAATAAATTAAAAGGGTAAGAAACAGGTGCTTTCAAAAATCATGGCATATTTCTCACCAACTATTTACATCTATTTAATTTTATTTAATCATATTTTCAAAATGTATTCATATTACAGTGTCAGTCTATTATAAAAACAACTACATTCAGTTAAACAAATTATTAAAATGTCAGAACACTTGATTAGTTATTAATATGTGATTAAAACCTGTAGAATATTCTGATGCTAAATATAATAATTTGGTTATTATAAAACAAATTCAGTTTGGAAATCAGTCTTTTATTGTACTCATTTCATTTATGTATGGCTGATAAATATGAATCACATTTAGTTTATTAGTTTAGAGTAATCTAAACGGATGTAAACTGTATTTGAAAACTTAAAACTTAAATCTGGACCTAAATATTATTCCTATTATGGGAGCTTTTTTAAGGACATTTTTGATAGAGTTAATTAGGAGTTTCTGTTAATGGCCCACACAGTGTTTGTCTCACCTTCGGAGTCATGTTGTTTGTAATGCAGAATGCCAGGTGGGCCTGAATGCTGTCCATGCTGTGGCAGTGCTGCTGACGGGTGGTACGCAGGTACTTCTGCAGTGCTCGAGCCATGGAGGGGAAGATGGCCTGCGCTGCCTCACGTGGATCCATCTCATCTCCCGGCGGCTTCTTTTTCTCCTCCTCCTGCAGCCGTCGGACGTGTGTGAACGCCTCCTCTACTGCCACCACCAGCCTAGCAGGAGAAAATCTTGCATATTAAGCTGCGGTAGTTTTCAATAAAACCACAACTCTATTCTTTAACTGAACTGCACGCATACGTACTTGTACGCAAAGCTCTGTCGCTCTGCGGCTTCTCTTACCGTGCTTTGCGCTTTCGGACCCTTCTATCGTGCTCTGCTTCCTCGTAGTACAGCTCGTTGTGGCTGGTGTCTCTCTGTCGGGCGGCAGCTGCTATTTTAGCCCGAGACTGAGCGGTTGCGGCATCGCTACCGGCACCTGCAAAGAGAAAGAATAACATTATAGTAAGGAACGAATGAAATTCAATAATCCAAAAAAAAAAAAAAAAAACGTATTACAAAAAAGTACAGATACCCCTACTGATTTTTAAGTTAATGGGTAATTTTACAGTAGTCCTAATTATTTATGACAATTTTTAAATACAATTTGGTAACACTTTATTTTATGGTTATACCTATTAGATGCATGCATATTACAAGAATATTAGCCATTAGAGCTAATTAAACACATATTAATGCCTTATTCTACACAACCTCATTCTAGATCTCTAATCCTAGCCAATACCCAAACGTAACAACTACCTTAGTATTAATAAGCAGAAAATTAAGAATTTATTGAGAAAAAAGTTGTTGGTAATCGTTATTCGATAGGTGCCTATCCTAAAGTGTTACCTATAATTTTCACATTCATTGTCATTTTATTGTCAGTTTATTTCCTCTCGGTCAGGTCATATACACTACTGTTCATGAGTTTGGGTTCTGTATTATGTTTTTTCTTGTGTTATGTTTATTACTGTATTTTTGATCAAATAAATGCAACTTTGCTAAGAATTAGCAAGGCACCTTTTAAAACATATCAAAAAGCTTACCAAACCCCAAACTTTAGAATAGCATGGTATATCTACTGCAAAAAAGATCACTGGCAGCCAAGCACATCTTCATGTGGAACCGGGCTACGATGATCACATGTGCATATTAGCTCTGTGTGCATAGTAATGTGGTGAACAGAATCATTTATGCATATTTATCCATATTCAGGTCACAGATATAATTAATAATGCATAACAAGGGCAGCATGACTCTCCTTGGTAGCAGGGCAGGTCTGTGGTCTCTTCAATAGCTCACTGAATCACCTCCAAATACCATATACTGAAAATGGACCAGCAAATCTTGAAACCACCCTTTTCTCGCTTTCTCAAAAAATGAAAACACATTAAAAATAGGGAAAATTAGTTTACACACAGACAATAACATGTGGTTGAGTGAAGAATATTTCAGAGCGCTTTGAAACCTGGAAAAAAGAAATGGAATTTTTTTGGGGTGGGGCGGGGTGGGGGTTTCTTCCTAGTGATGCATTATTAATTTTCTGACAATCTGTGCAAAGCACAAAGAGCTACGCACTGCTCTTTTTCATAGACGTGCACACTCACACTCCCTCTCTCTCTCTCTCACACACACACACACACACACACATTCTTGGTCTGGTTCAATAGCCACAGGCATGAAGGAAGTTTTGAGTGCTTAAGGGGTTATCTTGATCCCAAGTATGCATCTCTGCATCATGGTGTATGTACTTTTTTTTTTTTTTTGTGCTGACAGCACATCATAAATGTCAAACAAAGGGAGAGAGGAAGAAAGGGGGAGATACTGGGTGTTTTGAGATCTGGGGTGAGTAAGAATTATTGACATTTTTTGACAGATTTTTTGTGCACAGTGAGTGCAGAGATGAGTGCCTTCTTCATGGCAGTCAAGACATGTAGAAGGATTTCTTGATGCAAATAGCTTTTTAGATGAGTCTGTGACCTTGTGCACAGTGTACAATGATTGCATGCACAAGCAAATAACCAAGACATGTGGAGCACTCAACAATTCAGTGGATTTCTGAATGTATTACACAGTTTTAACTTACAATCGAAAAGATAGCTTTTCAGTTTGGCTTTAAACTCTGCAGAAAGAAACGTTACAGAAAATGTATTAGATGTTGGAAGTGGCTGATTGACACGATTGCTGCATTAAAAGTGTGCATGATTATTTGTTTTGGTATGTCTCCACATTTGTTAACTGCAGGAGAATATTACTTCACAGCATGATAGACTTGTTGATTAAACCATCTGTAGGATTTTCTCAACTTGTCTCAGATGTTTTCATTAACATTCCTCATGAGGGATACAAATGGAAACAAGTGGAAACAAATGGAGACAATTAGTTATATATAGGGGAGTGAATCAGGGTTAATCAAATACAAAATAAATCATTTACCTGGAATATATAAATACTAAAAATGGTATAAAAAGTGTTTTTATTTTGCGCTTCATATAATGCTCTTTGTAAATTATTGTACATTTTGATAGTTAAAGAAAAATTCAATAAATATTTTACTCAAAAAAAAAAAAAAAAAGTGTTCAATGTTTACTCAGTCTTAGACCGTCTCAGACATAGATGAGTTTCTTTGTCAAAACAGATTAGGACAAATGTAGCATTGCATCATTTGTTCACCAATGGACCATTTCCAGTGAACAGTTGCCAACAGAATTAGAGTCCAAACTGCTGATAAATACATCACAATAATCCACACAACTACAGTCAATCAGTCAACACACTTTAAAACAAAAAGCTGCATATTTGTAACTTGAATTTATTCCAACTAGCAAAAAATACAATTCCTTTACCCCATAATAAAAAGTGACCTAGTTATTGTGATGTTTTTATCAGCTGGTTGGAGAACCATTCATGGCATAGGATCCATTGGTAAGGATGTCATGCTAAATTTCTCTAAACCTTTTTTTAAAACTAATTCATCTATAACTTAGATCCCCCATGTGTACATATTCAGCTCATTTTAATCTCTTCTTTTGATTTTCCTTTAACAGCGTTGAGTAAACCGAACAATTAATGTATTGCGATTCAATGCATGATTTGAAATGCTTTGAAACCTCAAGTCAAGTTGTACTAAATTTAACAGATTAGGGTTTACATTTAACATGGATAGCATTTCTCAGATAATCTGATCTTGAAAGAACATGTTGAGAAAGGTTCGTGCTGAAATCTCAGATGTTTGATTGGCGCTTTGTGACACTGATCTTTTCTGAAACTAGAGAAAACATGTTACATCGCTTTCTCGTTGCTGTCTTTCATGAATATTGTAAATATTAAAGATATATAATTTTTTAAACCGTTCCTAAAGCCATTCTAAAATGACTGGTCTTGGTCAAGAGAACAATAAGAGTCAGCTCAGAAAACAGACAGTGATTTTACACAGATTACACTCACCATCCACATTATAGACTTTCAGCCCAGCCAGATGTTTAGCTGCCCTGGACTTTGCAGCTGTCAGTAGTGCAGGGTTGTGAACTGAGAAATCCTTATAATAGTGTTCAAGAATTACTAGGGCTGCCCGCTGAATGCTACAGAGAGAGCGAGAGAGAGAGAGAGAGAGAGAGAGAGAGAGAGAGTGAGTCACTGATCAACATTGCAAAAAAAACCTTGTAATATTCACTAGTAACATGGATCTGGGTTTCTATTAAAACACACAAGCAGACAATCCCGTCATGTATTTCATTAAACACAGTCATCGGACATCAGTTAATAATAGATTTCATTCTGCTTTGTGCGTGTTTGTGCCTGGTCACTTGACTCTGCAGCAGCACTGAATCAAAAATGTACAACCAATGAAACAATGAGAGCAAGAACAAAGGAAAGCGATGGGCAGGAGAGAGGAAGGGAGAGGGCAAAGTAGGGAGTGTCTGTAATGGAGTGATTAATGGACCTTTTTCCCTTGGCCCAACCTCAAGTCATTATTAATGCATTAAACATTGCGCACACACAGACAGTTTTGAGTAGACAGACAAGCACATATCTCAGCAAAAAAGCAGCTAAGCTATATAATCAACGCAATTACTGAGACAAAACATTTAATATTCTGAAAAACCATTTCAATGATTCTTAGGTTTCAATGAAGAACCTACGTTTCACTGCATATGCTTCTTTATTTGCTAAAAGATTCCACAGATCAGCTTACTGGTTTCTAGATTATTAAACACATCAATAAATACATTTATATGTTCTATAGAACTAGACCATTAATTTTTTTTCCAATGTAAAATGTTTCTGCATAACCTCTTACTTATGTAAGAGTACACTTACTTTTTTACTTACTTTTTTTATTTTAATTTTAAATGTAACAAACTGTTTAACAGCATACTGTAGCTGTTTTGATCAAAGTTTGATTGTAATGAGCTGGCACCTGAGCTGTCCCAGGTTGTAGTGGTGAGTCTCTCCATCGGTGGAGCGCACGACACAGAGAGAAAAGCAGGGCTGCAGATGTCGGATCTCCAGCAGAACCACCGCCAGGTAGTGGATGAACAGAAGAGCATCCACCAATGATACTGCAAACTGCACTATGCCTTGGTAGTTCTCATCCTGTCAAGCACAGATAGTAAATAGCAATAAACCAAAGGAATTAAAATGGGAACCCCAACTTGGCCATCACAAAAATATATTACATTTTAAAATATATTAAAATAGAAAACAGTTGTTTCAAATTATAGTATTACTGTTTTTGATCAAATAAATTTAACCTACTGGAAAATATCAAATATTTCAAAAACATTAAAAAAAAAACCCAACCAATGTTAACATTAAGTTAAATCCTTAGTCTAATAATTGAAGGTTATATTATAAGTGAAGTGTGTAATATTAGTAGCATTTCTAAATGGAAAAGCAAATACATTCACAGATGTGAATATTTTATTATGACCTTGAACGTAGCTCATCAACAGCCGAAATCCATTTTACAATTCCACAAATCTCGACATGTTTCTTTTGACCCTTTACGGTCAACACACAACATACCTGTGAATCCAAGATGCGTACTCCAAAGAACAGCCAATAGGAGAGCAGCAGGAGGAGCGTGAGCAAGCCTAGCAGGGCGCGGAACACTGCTATCCGGGGCAGAGAGGCTCGCGCCGGGCGCACAAACAGCGCCCAGCCAGCCAGCAGCAGAATGAGGAGCTTGAACGCCAGCGAGAGAAACAGGCCCTCACAGGCGGTACCGCAAGCCTGCAGGCGCTCCGGCCACATCAGCTGGGGCAGCACCAGGAAGGACAGGGGGGTGACCAGAACCAGCAGGCCCAGGACGAGGGTGAGGGCCAAAGGAAGGAAGCGTACACAGTTCAATTTCTCTACTGGACCTTCCGTCTCCTTCCCAAAGCCAGCCAAATCCTCTTGAGACAAGCTGTGGTCTGATGTTCCAGTGACCGCTGTGGTGGTCTCGCCCCAGTTGTCATCCTATCAAGAGGTCAGAAGGGATCAGAATTATATCATGCGCATAAAAAATTCAATACGCTCCTAAAAGCCCAGTTATCTCAGAGGCCCAACAAGCAAACTCGATGATCGATAATACAGAAAAAAGACACATTTACAGCTATGATTTGCCCTCCTTTCCATTCCTGTTGGTGAGATGACAAATCTGCTTCTTGGCTAATTCAGACAGACAGTAC
This sequence comes from Puntigrus tetrazona, assembly GCF_018831695.1. Classification (NCBI taxonomy): domain Eukaryota; kingdom Metazoa; phylum Chordata; class Actinopteri; order Cypriniformes; family Cyprinidae; genus Puntigrus; species Puntigrus tetrazona. Next base: position 16,069,314 of record NC_056707.1, on the reverse strand, counting down.
AGAAATACCCAGGTCTCCCTCATCAGCATATATTAATGACAAATACCCCAAACTCACATATATCTGCATACAAATGAGCCTGAAAACTGAGAGACAGAATAACAACAAATGAGAACTTTCTAACAGCAGGACGTCTGAGTGAATGCCAGTAGAATGTGAAATGCAGTGCAGATTAGAATTCCATTATAGATTATTCTGCACAAAGGATGGTAATTCATTGGCAACTATTTATATATTTATTTATGGATTTGTTTGCTTATTTATGCATTTATTTGTATGAATAGAAGCTGTATTTTGTATGGTAATGTAGTTTAGTGAATTTAATGTGAACTGAGAAGTTTTCAATTCGTGTAATAGGCAGCAATAGTATTATCATAATAATAGCCATAAAATACAGCACCATGCAGCAATTACTGAGCCAAACATTTAGTAAGCTCAACTCAATGAGTTTAGGAACAACACTACTGAAACTCTGCAATATGACAGACCTTATATAGCATGGTCATGGTATATGATGCATAGCCTATGGGCCATAGAAATAAAGACTAAAACAAGTAACAAATACAATATGGGATATGCAATATGTGATGAAAAAGGGAGGGATTATTTGTAAGTGGGAAGAAAAAAAGAATTTCCCTTTCTGTTGCACGGTTTAGGGTTTGTGCCAACTGTGCAAAAATAACTTTAGTGGTCATCGTCAGATATGAGGAAATGACAGATGGAAAAGGTTAAAGAAGCAAAGTGTTGTAAAACCTGGTGGAAACACAAACACGGATGCACGTGAACTTTTTTTTTTTTTTTTTTTTTTTAAATGGAGACCATTAGATGAGGTCACAATATCGACCTCCAAAAGAATTTTGCTAGAACCAGAAGAAACTACTAGTGTAAAATACTGCTCTAATATACTCATTATATCTAACACAATTACACTCATTTTCTTTGAGCACTAAAGTCTAACACAGCTACTTACACATTTAAGATTAAGCAAATTACTAAAACACTCACCTCAGACTACAGTCGAAGAGGTCATATGACCAAAACGTTATAATAATATTATGAATTTTAGAAAATTAGCATTCATGCAGCGTGTAACACAGCTCTAAGCGAATGAAAACATCCCGCAACATTTTAAATCTGAAAGTGCACTGGCTATAAAGTTATTGCCTCTCAAAAGAAAGAGTTGACCCTGAATCATTGAAACAATGAATGTTTTTAAAATAAATCCCAAGCCGTTTCATTTTGACATCAACATAAAACATTACCATACTGCCTGTCAACTTGCTGGTCTTTTCGCTTTGATCTGAACGAAAATGCTAATTCATTCTTTGCCACTGGGTGCCACTTTTGGTAGAAAAACATAGTGTTTTGCCCAGTAACGCTGCACTTAAAGCAACACAGCGCTCACAAATGCTTCTTTATCAGGAATTACAGGCACGATGAAATGAAAATGAGACCAATCACCGCAAATTAGCATCATGACAAGGAGGGGTTTGGAAAAACGAATCATTAAATGAATCATTTGGGAGTTGTTGAGCAAATAAGTGCATCTTACAAGACAATGAATGTGTTTTTCCATGTGCATGACAACCTGTTGTTGGGACTCCCAAAACCAAAATTTTAACCTTACATTGCCTGTAAGACTTCAAAAATAATCGTTGAAATGATTGGTTGTCCACATGTGAAATAAAGCCTAGCTGGTTGCATCCTTTGCTAAGGTTCACACAACAAGCCAGACTAAACTGTGCTTTGCAAACTGTTAGATCAGACTGAAATGATCAGTACTAGTCATGTGTGTTTGAGTAATCTTCTCAATTAATACATTTAAGCATTGTTTACTGTAAATGCAAAATACAAGGATTTTTGATATCCAAGTTTGCTTTGGAGTTTAAATAGACAATGAACTAAGCGGGAAAATAAACAACATGACAATGATTTTCATTTTTGGTTCAACTTACTCCTTAACCCAAGGTAATGCAACAATTTTATATTTCACTGGCATATAATTCCACAGAGATCTTCCTTTTTAAAAGGCCTTTGTTAATTGAATAACTCTTATGAGCTGATTCTTTGTGACCAGAGGGCAGACTATTGTACAGCAGTGCAGTCTGATCTGTTATCCATTTTGCCCAGAGTCCACATTGCTGAATGTGCTTCCCCCACTGGGAGAGACAAAAGAAGCACACAGCGCAGCTAATAGTGTGTGTTTGCATGTGTGTTCGCGTTCTGCTTGACTCGAGTACAGCTCATTTCCCTCTCACAGAGCCACAGTCTGAGCTGTACCCCAGAAAGAAAAGCAGGAAGCGAGGGAGTGGTAAACAAGTGTGAGAAACTCCTACACCTCTCTCCTCTCCACCCTCCATCCTTTTCCTCTCATTTTTTTTTTCCAAAATAAACCTGTGTTTCTCAGGTTCAAAGCGGCAAACGAAAATGGACATTATAGAAAGATTAACCGCACAATGATTTAAATTGGCATTACGTTGTACCTGACAGCTTTCAACAGAGTTTAACTTGACTCTGAATTTAATTCTACTGAACCCCTTGCCTTCCTATTAAAGCAGTAGTTGGCTTTGAAATGTTAGAAGTTGCATTAGATAAGGATTACGTATCTCATTATGACTCTGGGCTATTAACTTCCATGAGAAGCCAGATAAATCAAAGTCAAACAGTCATGAGTTTGGGGGAGGAGGAGGGACTAAAATAGACATCTGTCATTGGTGATGATGCTCTTATAGAGGTTAATAGAGTGCTGACATTTTTTTTGAGTGTTTTGTTAAATGCATGAAATGCGGTCTGTCATTAGCACAAGCTAAACATATAATACAGCCTTGTGCTTTTTTAAGGGTTTTCTTGTCTTGAAAAAGGCCGCTTGTTAACAAGTGGTTAAATGTAACTACAGAGGTTGTCTTGGACACTGTAAACTCGTCTACTACTAACTTTGTTTACAGTGAGGCTTGTGCAAACTATTCTAATTTAATCTTTTTTAGTAATTGACTGAATAGACCATGCGACCATAGTTTGTAGCTTACTTTTAGCTCTCTTCTGGTGATTGCTCAAAAAGTAACATTAATAAATGTTGTGTTCATATGTGAACATGATCGTGATGAACAAAATGTGTAACAATCAAACTTTGTCACAGAACTTATTTTTACAATAATGCAAAAGCCAATGGAACAAAACACAACTTTTTTGTTTGCTAACTTCAACTTCAAGACCTACAAAGAAAAATCTTTGCTTCAACATTCTAAGGAGGTATTAGACTATCAGACAACACCATCCTGGATTCATGACCAAACTAATGACTGAAACAATGGACATATCTATGGAGCCTTTAAAATTCAGCCAATCAAATTATAAACCCTGAGCTATCCATTTTATAAATAAAAATGACTCTAGGAAGCAAAACCCACACACAAACAAGGATACAACAAGCAAACATAAACATAGACCCTTTAGCTAGTAAGTTATGAATTACATGCTTGCTATTCCAAGCCATTCTGTTCACTAAAGTCTAAAGTTTCCTATCTGGAGAAAACATTCCAGAGGCCCAGGCTGAATGACAGGAAGACGAAAGAAGATCAGAGCCAACATGATGAAATTACTCAGAGAAGAATAGACCTGACAGGCGTTCAAGGGCATGGCATTAACCTTTTAGCAGTGCCAGGGGCTTTCCTTGATTTACTAAGATTTTTTTTAAAACATACTAGTGTGTATATGTTCCTTCATATATGAGAGATCTGCTGTTTTAATTGAAATTATCTACACAAAGATAAAAACTTTAACAAACAATAAATGTTGGTATTGGCATATATTTGCTTCTATATACGTACCGTTCAAAATTTTTGGGTAATATTTAATTGAATGTTTTAAAAGAAGTCTCCTATGCTCATGATGGCATGATCACAAAACATTGTTCAATTTGCTGCTCAATTATTATTGATCCTCAGTGAATTATGTTTTATATTACTGTTAATGTTTAAAAAATGTTAAGCTGCTTTTAGTGGAAACCACAATACATTCATTTATTTGATAGATATGAAGTTGCTGAATATGAGTATTCATTTAGGGTTTTTTTGTAAATATGAAAACTTTTGAACTGTAGTGTATGCACATTATATTCAGTGTTGATTTATAAAATTTAATAAACTAAGAATACATAATCAGTCAGAACTGCTCAATTTGTTTTATCCGAGATGTACAGTATTTAAACACAAACACACACACTTGCACAAATTAATGTAGACAGACATGAGGACCTATAAAAACTTTGTGTGCCTTTTGCCCCTGAGGGAGAGCCAAGTAGGTCAGAATAACTGAGACCCAGCAAGAAGTACAAAGCGGAGTCCCTTCATACTGAGATGTATGTCACTCCTATTTTCCATATCTGTCTATACCACAAACCCCCCTCCTTAAACACACACACAAACACACACACATTCACTTTACCCTCATATTCTGTCATTCCCACCATCTCTCTGATAATATTCCAGTACACCTTCCCTGTGACCTGACTGTTTCCTGTACTTGTGTTTTTATGTAACTCAAATGCAGCTATATGTCAAAATATAACCAATGCTAACCAGCATCCCAGGAAAACTGATACATACATTTTAGGCCTGTTTCACACTACATGCTCAAAGCAAGAAATATTTATTTCACCTGTGAAGTTTTAGCACTTTTTGAGACTATTTTTCCAATTATAAGTGTGCTTAATGCAGCAGAAAACACTGTAAACCATTTTATTAACAATATCACCAAAATAACCGAGTCAGCTGCTTGACGTTTAACAAAAAATACATCTACCTGCTTTCTATCAGTTTAAACACTGATAGGCATCCAAACACCGCAAATAAGTAAATTAGAGTCTATATTACAGTTTATAGAGTTCGGGTTCCACCGTAAATGAATTACTATTCGGTTGTAAATGTATGCGATCCGCCTTGCTCAAAATCACATTTGCAATAATAATTCTCAACTATACGCGCCTAATACTCATTGTGGTTCATCAAAAATCCCTTTAGTTTCTGTATAAATCTGCAGCTCTTTTATGCAGCAGAAACACAGTTAGTGTAAGTCTGTTATGGCAGTTAAGCTGCAGCACGACTTGTCTGTTGTTTATGCATGCGGTGTGAAGCAGCATGAACCACATCTGGGACTTGCTTTTTACAATGGAGCGCTAACAGGCAAGCAGACTGGAGGCTAAAAGAAACACAAATGTGAAGCTTTGATAAAGGACTGTATACATGAGTAATATTCGTTAGTTGAGTCTAAATTGTCCTTTTGAGGTGGGGATTCTTTTCTTGGAGGTCTTTGCTTTAATCTGAGTTACTAAAATGAGTTACTCTTGCAGCACATAATGTTGAATAAATATAAAGCATTTTTATATTTTCTGGAGCATGTCACTGTTTGAAATCCTCTTTACTCTGTTAACTATGCCTGTGTGTTTTGCTGAGCTGAGGTCAGGATGATGCCCTCACCCCATCACATACATTCTCATCATATACATTCTGCACAAATGCGTGCAGTGCAGCATTAATCATGTATATGCGAGACATTATATATATATATATATATATATATATATATATATATATATATATATATATATATATTTTTTCACACACACACACACACACACACACATACATACATCATTCAAATATCAACTTATAGTTCAAATTTTAATATATTTCAAAATACATATTATTCTGTAATGGCAAAGCTGAATTTTCAGCAGACTGCAGTCTTCAGAGTTAAATGACCTTACAGAAATCAGTATACGCTGACGTGTTGCACAATAAATATATATTTTTATCAAATATACATTTGTATATATATTATTTTATATTTATTTATTTAATAAAACATCTGTACTGTCTATTATTTTATGTAAACCAAGATTTTTTTCAGGATTCTGTGAGTTTACAAAATTGTCATATATTTAAAATAGAACCTGATCAATTAATTAATAATAACTGAACTAATAATTTCCTAATTTAATAATTTCCGTAAATTATTCAAACTTACTGACTCTATGTCTAAACAGTAGTCTAATATTAATGTCATAATTATATATATATATCAGTATATCAGTATTTTATATATAATATTGATTATATTAATACCTTTACATCTGGAGACTCGTTTATATGTAAAAAAAAAATAGCACGCTTTGATTTGCTAAAACATTTTTAATATTAAAACCTTAATATTAAATCCTTTAACAGCCAATCGTCACAGTCCCCAGCTCCCAGACCTCTGTTCCTTTTACTCTAATCCTCGTGTACTCTCTGTATAGAGTGTTTTCCAAGAAGGTCTTTTATTCAAGCAACTCCCAGGTTCAGTTCTTGGTGAATCTCCATCAAATCTGCTCAGTGTCTGACTCACCTGGGCGTCTGTGGGGGCGGAGCTCTGATCCGGCTGCTGTGGCTGAGCTGACGATGCACTGATGGTGACATTTTTGTCTGAGCGGCTGCTGCTGTCTCGGCTGTGTGATTTGTGCCGATCCCTGCTGCTGCGTTCACTGCACGAGAGAGACACACACAGCGACGGAGGTGAGGGAAACGCTGTCGCCATGGCGATGGGAGAGGGGAAACACACTCAGACTAATGACAGGATAACCACCATCATCATTCTCCCTCCTCATCCTCTCACTGACACGCGCTGGCTTCCTCTAGCACTGTCTCGCACATGCCCTAGCTGGAGCATCTGGTGCAAACTGGGTTAGATGCAGTGAGCTGTGTCGACCCTAATCCAAACACAGCGTTCTCTCTCTCTCGCGCTTGCTCAGTCTTTTTAGTCATCATAGCTAATGCCTGGCAAGCCTTAGAACAAAACAAAACAGATAAACAAACAAATACAGCACTATTGCACACACGCGCTTAAACACACATTCTATCAGACAGCATCAAACATAGACGTCTTATTCTGAGTAATTATTGAAATCAGCAAATAACTCTGCAAATATCTTCAAAGACAGCCTTTGTTCTCACACTGTCTGTGTGTGTTTAATTATATACAGCTTTCACATGAAAATGATATTGTTAAAGTGACTGACGACAAACTAGCTCTGTCTACTACCTTCCATAGTGTTTGGATTCTACAATATTTTTCCATACTATGGAGTAAATGTGGACCAGTAAGTGTTCAGTTACCAACCTTCTTCAAAATATTGTGTTAAGCAGAAGAAAGAAGCTAATACAGGTTTGGAAAAACATGAGGGTGAGCTATCGAGTGAATTTTCAGTTTTAGGTGAAAGATCCCTTTAACTATATGAGTGGTTTTCACCTTATTTAAACAATTATTCACTGCATTACATAATTATAATATATATAATTCACATACATTATATAATAATAATTAATAAATAAAACTTTCATAAAAAATTTAAATAATGATCTGTGTTGTGTTACTTTAAATTAATATACTTAAATTAATATATATTTTATTTTAATTTGTAATCTGTGTTTTTGTCATTGTGAAATATGCCTATGTAATTTTTAGTTAATTTAAAGAAAATTATAAATGTTTGTCCTTGTCTTGTATATATATATATGTGTGTGTGTGTGTGTATATATATATATATATATATATATATATATATATATATATATATATATATATATATATAGTTGCATCTAGGAAGTACTAATTGGCAACCCACCATCTGAAAACCAGTCAACCACCACATTTCTAATGTAACTCTGTGATCATGTTAGATCAGTGAGCATGAAGAGAGAATGCATTATGAAGATTAGAATATTGCTTTTGTCTTACACTGACCTCTGTTACTTTTTAGAGACTGGTTGACAGTTTATGAATGCGCATGTTTTCATCAATCCCAGTTGCAATACTTCCAATTCAATACTTTAGTCATTAAAATGCTCCCTTTTCCTTTACAGCAGATCATCAAATACACTGAACCTCTTTCGCTTTGCTCTAATCCTGGACAGCCTGGGCAGAGTGGGAACACTGGCTTTTCTGATTGGGTGTTATAATATAGAACATGTCTGCAGCTGAGCCACAGGGACTAAACCTAACAACTGCTCCTACAACAAAGTACAAGGTTAAAATTTGTAAAAAGATAATTAATATAGTAGAAATCAATAAAATAATATTCATCAGCATAAAAATACTCATTGGCTAAAATCATTTTAACAATATATTTTATACCAAATTTTCCTGATATTTTCTTCTTCTTCTTTTTTTTTTTAACAAATTTGTTAAAGTAACCCAGAGCTTCTCTTTGTTCTGATGCAAACCTCAACCATATCTTCAACTGCTGCACCGCACCACATTCTCTAATTCTTCTTTCTTTTATCACTTTCTAAAAATAACTAAATGGCCTTCAGAATACATATTTTCTTTGATTTTAACAGTGCTAAAGGTCTTGATTTTTTTAAAATGCAATCAATGAATAAAACAACAAAGCCCATTTTCCCAGCAGAGCAGATCTACTCAACTCTGTGTGTATTTCAGTATTATAAATACCCTGCAGCAAGCATGGGATTGTAATTAGAAGTTATATAAACTGGGTGTTGATGTTGAATGGGAGAGGCAGCATGATAGCCCCTGGTAAAACACTGAGGTGTCCGTCCCCACCCAGACATTATAAATGTGTGTTGATGTAAACTGCTGTGTTCAAATTCATTTGCAAATTGGAAGAAAGAAATAGCTCAGCCTGCCCACTGATCCAAGAGAACCTGGCTAGACGAGCGTATGCTATAACTGGAGATATAGACAGAAAGAAAGACAGAGCAAGGTGGTGTGAGAAAAACATTGGTAAGCAAGCAAATGTTTGAATTATCATTCTTTTAACTTTCATTAGCAAGATATGGAGATGACAGGATAGGAAGCAAGTACAAATTCATCCAAAAAGAATAATACGAATGGAAAGAAACGGGGATAAAGAAGTAAAAAGTGGCAGGAAGTCTGATGCCTGAACAGTAAAAGGACATTCATTTGTGGCTTTCTCAGTGAAGACACAAACATTCTCTGCTCTCATGTTGGAATTCCTCAGGCCTGTTTGGGCCTTTCACTGGAGATTTTATAGGAAACCCAACAATAGTGGAGCTCAATAAATAACTTCCTAATTACAGTGGGTGGAGTCAACGCAGTCTAATAGTATTAAAGTGTGTATATCAGTATGTACTGACAAGGAGAGCTGGGAATATATGTTAAAAATCTCTGGCTCAGATCAGCTAAAAATACAGCCCAAATCTGAGATCTTGAGTGAAAAGTGCCATACAAGCAATTCTATACAATAAGAAACTACTTAAACAGCCGCAATGGAAAGGAAAAGAAGATGACAGAGATGAGAAAGCATGCTGACAAATGCAATACTGGAGTCATAAAAAAGCAAACCTAAAACAACACACAAATACCTGAACATGCTTTTAAAAAGTTCAACAGGCCTGGTTTTGTTTAGTCTAGAATTACGCAAATAGAATCTTCATCTAATGTGAACATGTCACTTTTAATGAAGTAAAAATACTGAGTGAACCTTTAAATAAGAACATTTCTTTAACGAGTTATGACACTGATTACCTTTTTAAAGTAATAATTTAGAATCGTCAGAGGAAAATACTCAATAATTTAATCTGAAAGTAATTAAACACATCCCGTCACTAATGAGCAACAAAATCATTTCAGGGGAAAAAAAAAAAGATTTAATTTTGCTAATACTCTTGAAGCTCTAAATAAATGCAAAAACGTTTCATAAGACAATATTAATTTTCTGGATTAATAAGCGTGAGAAAATGTGTGAAAATCCTCAGGAGAGAGATACATAAGAAGGAGAAGGAGAATACGAGAAAAAGTACTGTACACGCATGCATGTGCGCAGGCGTCTCAGCTCTTTACCTCTGTTTGTTTGACCCCCGTGACCTGTTGGAGTGGTGGGAATAACCAGAGTGGATGGAATCTGTGTCCATTGTAATACTGTGACTGGTTTAACACAGCGGAGGGAGGAATGCGGAGACAGTTAAAGTGCTGACGATGTTCAGGACATACATGAAGCTGCGCAAGATGACAGGATCGTTTCTAGGGGCTTTCTGTTATCAAACATTAACCTAAAAAGAGAGAGAAAGAAAGATTTTTTTCAACAAACACATTATGCCACAGTTTAATTCAATACGTAAATTAATTCAGGCTACAAAAGGTAAGGGCTTTCTGGGTTATGTGTTCATTTCCCGTGAAAAGCAAGAACTGTTAAGTCACTTTGGATAAAGCATCTACCAAACGCACGACTAAATGTACGCAGCATTAAGAGTTCACTGCAGAAATGCCTAAAGCACTATAAAGCACCTCTGCTGGCAAGATCACGGTGCATATGTTTCAAGTACAGAAGCTAAAGTTATACATTTATTTCACTTGCCTTCCGTTTCTTCCATCCTAGTTGGAATATATCTGCTGGTGATAATTTATTAAAGAACGGAAGGTATGATCCTTAGGATACTAACTGTATTTCACTACTACTCAGCTATTCCTTTTAATTACTATACCCACAGAGCCCTTGCACTCGAGCTGTTGTGGAACCTATTTTTCTTAGCATTTTAGGCCCCCAGGTCTCCACCTGACTGCTCAGTTTCATGGTGCGACTTTAAACTTGATCTTTGAAATCACATATGCACTTTCCCACACGTTTAGACTGGGCTTGCTGGCTAGTTATTTTTCTTAGCTGCTAAAACATGAATGAAATGCCAGATTGCAGGAGCAAAGGGGTATTCCGATTGGTTGGTTATTTAGCACCCAAGGCATATCAAAGTGATGTGACTCATAGGCCCTGGACAATAACAGAAAAAACTCTTTGAACTGTCACAAAGAGTCACATGAGGCTAGCAAGCAGTGAGTATCAAGGCTTTATACTGAGACTTCCAGCACAGACCTTGTGCATTGATTTATCCGCTCATAAATTACTAATTTGGAGTGCACTCACGCTCTAGTGCCACCTGCCATCTCAAAGCAGGCAACCATCACGTCAACACACTCACAAAGCACACTCACAAATACACACCTATAAGAGGATTTACAGGTCTAAAAATTAGATCACAGCATGGGCAAATTTATTCCATCACAAATCACTCGTATTAAACCATGACGGAATTAAATTCTGCAATATACTTCCTGCCTCTCATTCCCTGCCACATTCACAGGAGGTTTGGACCTCAATTAATGAATTAGTTAGTGGCAAACTATTCTGCGTGATTAAATAATATTGAAGAGAGTTTTAAAAACTCATTTGTATTTTTGTGATTTGCACGGAAATTACATATAGCACAATATACGTGGTAGAGAAACTAAAATTCACTGCATTTATTCCTCTGACAGCATATATTCACTCTAGCTGAAAATATCACTATTCTTTTAGACCTCTCATAGAAACTTCTTAAAAATAACGACCCATCAACTTCAACCATCGATATATCTTATTTAGGTATTCAAAACATTCTTTGGAAATCACATTCCGTACTCTGGAGATAAACAGGTTTTGAACATGTGGTTATTTAGAACGAGACAATTGTCTTAATTTCTTATTTATCAAGAAATACGGGTAAATACCTGTATGTTCTTGATCAGCTTGTGGTATGCGAGTTTGCCAAGATAGCACTGACCACATTCAAGTCTTCATTTCTCTTATCAATGGAAGAAATCTGACCTGGACAAGCACACATAGCATTCCTCTGGGGTTACCTCATAGTGCCCTGAAAACACACACACACACACACACACACACAAAGAATTCCTCTAAAGTTACTCCATGTACACTCATATGAACTCACAGAGTGTATCATGTTAGGGACGCCAGGGGCTTAGTATTTTTAATGTTATTATACCCTATCATAAAGGAGACGAACGCAATTACCGCTTTTAATAACATCAGACAGATTTCACTCTTCTTATCTCAGTTTTGGCACTGTGTGTCGATCCATTACTATTCTGGAGACAATTTAGAGGTTGTCGCATATTTCACAGGGCAGCACAGGCCAAATAAACCTCTTTTGTTAATGCAGGAATGCAAGGTTTTAAAGACTTTGATATGTGATCTGTCTAGATGCACTGTCTAGAGGCAGTTAAAAATGAAATCTGTTTACAAAATTCATTCAATTATTGCAATACATAGATTACCAATTTAGAGTGAATAGTTTTCTAATCTTACCAGGCTTGCTCTGTTGACTTTAATCAGACTTCTGATAGAGAATAAATGGGGAAAAAAGAACAGCAGGCCATGCATGTTCATTTTCTTTCCCTGCAAACCATGGGTGCATTCCCTTGTTTCTCAGTTTTTTTTTTATAATTTCTTATTGATATTCAAAAATATATAAACATTTATCACTTATAACTTTTAGTTTAGATTGTGTGTTATATATTTGTGTTCATACATCTTAGAACCATACTTTTTAGAAAAACTGATTGTGAAATTTTTTTTTTTAATTTGTGAAAAATCTCTCTCTGCTCACCAAAATAAAATTCTTGCATCGTTTACTCACAGTTTAAAAATTCTGGCATCATTTACTCAAAGTGAAAAAATTCTGGCATCATTTACTCACAGTTCTATCATTCCAAACCTCTGATATATTTTGAAAAGGTTTTTTTTCTCTCTTTTCATACAATGAAAGCCAACAAGGTTTGACACTGTTTCGAACTCTGACTTTCACTTTATGTACAAAAGCAGTTCAGCCATTCTTCTAAATATCTTCTAACTGGGCCCAATCCCAAATTATAAATTAGTTGTAGATCTGGGTCTCAGCTTACAGTCTAAGACAGACTGCATTCTATTTCTAAACTACAGGAATAATTACAGATGGACGCAGTATCTTCTCCATCTCATTGAAAAGAATTTCATGACCTGAACAGCTACTTAGTCACTTTTCAAATCATCTTAGTGTTTGACGTGAATGCTGCAATAAATGTAGAAGTTTCCCTTAATAAACACTGACCTTAAATTTCTGCCTTTGTCGCACATTGGCTTCAGAAGACTTGAAAGAGTATGAGTCACATTTGTAATACTTTTGCGTATTTTAAAAGCTCCACATTAACTATAATTTTCTTGGAAATGAGCAACCAGTGCTTAAAAAAAAATGACCCTCTTGTGTTCTGCGGAAGAAAGGAAGTCAGAAACAATGGCTTATTTTAACAGGATCTGATGGACAGTTGCTATTAGAGCATATAGTCAGAATGTAGTGCTAACTGGAGCAGGAGAGTCCCTGGAGGCTTTTACATTTAGCCATCAAAACTCAGATTTTCACAGCCATTACACCTACAAAGCTAAGACACATGA